>NW_028276689.1:0-68228 GCF_052056855.1 Sturnus vulgaris | reverse complement strand
TCACATTTGGCACGTAGATGCGATACTTCCCTCCGGCTCTTCGGGCCCTTGCGAAGCTCTGTGTACTGCGAGCGCTGCTACTCGCAGCTGAGAAGGACCGTGGAGCTAGCGGCGAATTCGGAGAGCTCTTCGCTGCACTGCGCCGCTCGCAAGCGCCTTCGTTCTTCGCCTTCCTGCCGTCGGCGAGAGCTGAACTCCAGCGGTCAGTTTGCAGCTCTGCCCAACAGCGTGTTCTCGGTTCTGCGGGCAAGCACGCCTCTTGCCTTGGCCGCGAGAGCAAAGTCCGAGCGAGCACTCGACCTCAGTGCAATGCACCGGAAGGGACGCTCTCGCTCGCCTTTCAAGGAGCGATTCCTAACAGCAGAAGCAGCAGAGGCACAAACTGCACGACGAGAGGGGACAAGCGTAGAACACGTCTCTGTCCCGGCACATTTGCGTGTGCGATACTTCCCTCCGGCTCTTCGGGCCTTGCGAAGCTCTGTGTACTGCGAGCGCTGCTACTCGCAGCTGAGAAGGACGTGGAGCTTAGCGGCGAATTCGGAGAGCTCTTCGCTGCACTGCGCCGCTCGCAAGCGGCTTCGTTCTTCGCCTTCTGCCGTCCGGCGAGAGCTGAACTCCAGCGGTCAGTTGCAGCTCTGCCCAACAGCGTGTTCTCGGTTCTGCGGGCAAGCACGCCCCTCTTGCCTTGGCCCGCGAGAGCAAAGTCCCGAGCGAGCACTCGACTCAGTGCAATGCACCCGGAAGGACGCTCTCGCCTCGCCTTTCAAGGAGCGATTCCTAAACAGCAGAAGCAGCAGAGCACAAACTGCACGACGAGTAGGGGACAACGCTAGAACACGTCTCTGTCCGGGCACATTTGCGTGTGCGATACTTCCCTCCGGCTCTTCGGGCCTTGCGAAGCTCTGTGTACTGCGAGCGCTGCTACTCGCAGCTGAGAAGGACCGTGGAGCTAGCGGCGAATTCGGAGAGCTCTTCGCTGCACTGCGCCGCTCGCAAGCGCTTCGTTCTTCGCCTTCTGCCGTCCGGCGAGAGCTGAACTCCAGCGGTCAGTTGCAGCTCTGCCCAACAGCGTGTTCTCGGTTCTGCGGGCAAGCACGCCCTCTTGCCTTGGCCGCGAGAGCAAAGTCCCGAGCGAGCACTCGACTCAGTGCAATGCACCCGGAAGGACGCTCTCGCTCGCCTTTCAAGGAGCGATTCCTAACAGCAGAAGCAGCAGAGGCACAAACTGCACGACGAGAGGGGACAACGTAGAACACGTCTCTGTCCCGGCACATTTGCTGTGTGCGATACTTCCCTCCGGCTCTTCGGGCCTTGCGAAGCTCTGTGTACTGCGAGCGCTGCTACTCGCAGCTGAGAAGGACCGTGGAGCTAGCGGCGAATTCGGAGAGCTCTTCGCTGCACTGCGCCGCTCGCAAGCGGCTTCGTTCTTCGCCTTCTGCCGTCCGGCGAGAGCTGAACTCCAGCGGTCAGTTGCAGCTCTGCCCAACAGCGTGTTCTCGGTTCTGCGGGCAAGCACGCCCTCTTGCCTTGGCCGCGAGAGCAAAGTCCCGAGCGAGCACTCGACTCAGTGCAATGCACCCGGAAGGACGCTCTCGCTCGCCTTTCAAGGAGCGATTCCTAACAGCAGAAGCAGCAGAGGCACAAACTGCACGACGAGAGGGGACAACGTAGAACACGTCTCTGTCCCGGCACATTTGCGTGTGCGATACTTCCCTCCGGCTCTTCGGGCCTTGCGAAGCTCTGTGTACTGCGAGAGCAGCTACTCGCAGCTGAGAAGGACCGTGGAGCTAGCGGCGAATTCGGAGAGCTCTTCGCTGCACTGCGCCGCTCGCAAGCGGCTTCGTTCTTCGCCTTCTGCCGTCCGGCGAGAGCTGAACTCCAGCGGTCAGTTGCAGCTCTGCCCAACAGCGTGTTCTCGGTTCTGCGGGCAAGCACGCCCTCTTGCCTTGGCCGCGAGAGCAAAGTCCCGAGCGAGCACTCGACTCAGTGCAATGCACCCGGAAGGACGCTCTCGCTCGCCTTTCAAGGAGCGATTCCTAACAGCAGAAGCAGCAGAGGCACAAACTGCACGACGAGAGGGGACAACGTAGAACACGTCTCTGTCCCGGCACATTTGCGTGTGCGATACTTCCCTCCGGCTCTTCGGGCCTTGCGAAGCTCTGTGTACTGCGAGCGCTGCTACTCGCAGCTGAGAAGGACCGTGGAGCTAGCGGCGAATTCGGAGAGCTCTTCGCTGCACTGCGCCGCTCGCAAGCGCCTTCGTTCTTCGCCTTCTGCCGTCCGGCGAGAGCTGAACTCCAGCGGTCAGTTGCAGCTCTGCCCCAACAGCGTGTTCTCGGTTCTGCGGGCAAGCACGCCCTCTTGCCTTGGCCGCGAGAGCAAGTCCCGAGCGAGCACTCGACTCAGTGCAATGCACCCGGAAGGACGCTCTCGCTCGCCTTTCAAGGAGCGATTCCTAACAGCAGAAGCAGCAGAGGCACAAACTGCACGACGAGAGGGGACAACGTAGAACACGTCTCTGTCCTGGCACATTTGCGTGTGCGATACTTCCCTCCGGCTCTTCGGGCCTTGCGAAGCTCTGTGTACTGCGAGAGCAGCTACTCGCAGCTGAGAAGGACCGTGGAGCTAGCGGCGAATTCGGAGAGCTCTTCGCTGCACTGCGCCGCTCGCAAGCGGCCTTCGTTCTTCGCCTTCTGCCGTCCGGCGAGAGCTGAACTCCAGCGGTCAGTTGCAGCTCTGCCCAAACAGCGTGTTCTCGGTTCTGCGGGCAAGCACGCCCTCTTGCCTTGGCCGCGAGAGCAAAGTCCCGAGCGAGCACTCGACTCAGTGCAATGCACCCGGAAGGACGCTCTCGCTCGCCTTTCAAGGAGCGATTCCTAACAGCAGAAGCAGCAGAGGCACAAACTGCACGACGAGAGGGGACAACGTAGAACACGTCTCTGTCCCCGGCACATTTGCTGTGTGCGATACTTCCCTCCGGCTCTTCGGGCCTTGCGAAGCTCTGTGTACTGCGAGAGCAGCTACTCGCAGCTGAGAAGGACCGTGGAGCTAGCGGCGAATTCGGAGAGCTCTTCGCTGCACTGCGCCGCTCGCAAGCGGCTTCGTTCTTCGCCTTCTGCCGTCCGGCGAGAGCTGAACTCCAGCGGTCAGTTGCAGCTCTGCCAACAGCGTGTTCTCGGTTCTGCGGGCAAGCACGCCCTCTTGCCTTGGCCGCGAGAGCAAAGTCCCGAGCGAGCACTCGACTCAGTGCAATGCACCCGGAAGGACGCTCTCGCTCGCCTTTCAAGGAGCGATTCCTAACAGCAGAAGCAGCAGAGGCACAAACTGCACGACGATGAGGGGACAACGTAGAACACGTCTCTGTCCTGGCACATTTGCGTGTGCGATACTTCCCTCCGGCTCTTCGGGCCTTGCGAAGCTCTGTGTACTGCGAGCGCTGCTACTCGCAGCTGAGAAGGACCGTGGAGCTAGCGGCGAATTCGGAGAGCTCTTCGCTGCACTGCGCCGCTCGCAAGCGCCTTCGTTCTTCGCCTTCTGCCGTCCGGCGAGAGCTGAACTCCAGCGGTCAGTTGCAGCTCTGCCCAACAGCGTGTTCTCGGTTCTGCGGGCAAGCACGCCCTCTTGCCTTGGCCGCGAGAGCAAAGTCCCGAGCGAGCACTCGACTCAGTGCAATGCACCCGGAAGGACGCTCTCGCTCGCCTTTCAAGGAGCGATTCCTACAGCAGAAGCAGCAGAGGCACAAACTGCACGACGAGAGGGGACAACGTAGAACACGTCTCTGTCCGGCACATTTGCGTGTGCGATACTTCCCTCCGGCTCTTCGGGCCTTGCGAAGCTCTGTGTACTGCGAGCGCTGCTACTCGCAGCTGAGAAGGACCGTGGAGCTAGCGGCGAATTCGGAGAGCTCTTCGCTGCACTGCGCCGCTCGCAAGCGCCTTCGTTCTTCGCCTTCTGCCGTCCGGCGAGAGCTGAACTCCAGCGGTCAGTTGCAGCTCTGCCCAACAGCGTGTTCTCGGTTCTGCGGGCAAGCACGCCCTCTTGCCTTGGCCGCGAGAGCAAAGTCCCGAGCGAGCACTCGACTCAGTGCAATGCACCCGGAAGGACGCTCTCGCTCGCCTTTCAAGGAGCGATTCCTAACAGCAGAAGCAGCAGAGGCACAAACTGCACGACGAGAGGGGACAACGTAGAACACGTCTCTGTCCCGGCACATTTGCGTGTGCGATACTTCCCTCCGGGCTCTTCGGGCCTTGCGAAGCTCTGTGTACTGCGAGAGCAGCTACTCGCAGCTGAGAAGGACCGTGGAGCTAGCGGCGAATTCGGAGAGCTCTTCGCTGCACTGCGCCGCTCGCAAGCGCTTCGTTCTTCGCCTTCTGCCGTCCGGCGAGAGCTGAACTCCAGCGGTCAGTTGCAGCTCTGCCCAACAGCGTGTTCTCGGTTCTGCGGGCAAGCACGCCCTCTTGCCTTGGCCCGCGAGAGCAAAGTCCCGAGCGAGCACTCGACTCAGTGCAATGCACCCGAAGGACGCTCTCGCTCGCCTTTCAAGGAGCGATTCCTAACAGCAGAAGCAGCAGAGGCACAAACTGCACGACGAGAGGGGACACCGTAGAACACGTCTCTGTCCCGGCACATTTGCGTGTGCGATACTTCCCTCCGGGTCTTCGGGCCTTGCGAAGCTCTGTGTACTGCGAGCGCTGCTACTCGCAGCTGAGAAGGACCGTGGAGCTAGCGGCGAATTCGGAGAGCTCTTCGCTGCACTGCGCCGCTCGCAAGCGGCTTCGTTCTTCGCCTTCTGCCGTCCGGCGAGAGCTGAACTCCAGCGGTCAGTTGCAGCTCTGCCCAACAGCGTGTTCTCGGTCTGCGGGCAAGCACGCCCTCTTGCCTTGGCCGCGAGAGCAAAGTCCCGAGCGAGCACTCGACTCAGTGCAATGCACCCGGAAGGACGCTCTCGCTCGCCTTTCAAGGAGCGATTCCTAACAGCAGAAGCAGCAGAGGCACAAACTGCACGACGAGAGGGGACAACGTAGAACACGTCTCTGTCCCGGCACATTTGCGTGTGCGATACTTCCCTCCGGCTCTTCGGGCCTTGCGAAGCTCTGTGTACTGCGAGAGCAGCTACTCGCAGCTGAGAAGGACCGTGGAGCTAGCGGCGAATTCGGAGAGCTCTTCGCTGCACTGCGCCGCTCGCAAGCGCCTTCGTTCTTCGCCTTCTGCCGTCCGGCGAGAGCTGAACTCCAGCGGTCAGTTGCAGCTCTGCCCAACAGCGTGTTCTCGGTTCTGCGGGCAAGCACGCCCTCTTGCCTTGGCCGCGAGAGCAAAGTCCCGAGCGAGCACTCGACTCAGTGCAATGCACCCGGAAGGACGCTCTCGCTCGCCTTTCAAGGAGCGATTCCTAACAGCAGAAGCAGCAGAGGCACAAACTGCACGACGAGAGGGGACAACGTAGAACACGTCTCTGTCCGGCACATTTGCGTGTGCGATACTTCCCTCCGGCTCTTCGGGCCTTGCGAAGCTCTGTGTACTGCGAGAGCTGCTACTCGCAGCTGAGAAGGACCGTGGAGCTAGCGGCGAATTCGGAGAGCTCTTCGCTCTGCACTGCGCCGCTCGCAAGCGGCTTCGTTCTTCGCCTTCTGCCGTCCGGCGAGAGCTGAACTCCAGCGGTCAGTTGCAGCTCTGCCCAACAGCGTGTTCTCGGTTCTGCGGGCAAGCACGCCCTCTTGCCTTGGCCCGAGAGCAAAGTCCCGAGCGAGCACTCGACTCAGTGCAATGCACCCGGAAGGACGCTCTCGCTCGCCTTTCAAGGAGCGATTCCTAACAGCAGAAGCAGCAGAGGCACAAACTGCACGACGAGAGGGGACAACGTAGAACACGTCTCTGTCCCGGCACATTTGCGTGTGCGATACTTCCCTCCGGGTCTTCGGGCCTTGCGAAGCTCTGTGTACTGCGAGAGCAGCTACTCGCAGCTGAGAAGGACCGTGGAGCTAGCGGCGAATTCGGAGAGCTCTTCGCTGCACTGCGCCGCTCGCAAGCGCCTTCGTTCTTCGCCTTCTGCCGTCCGGCGAGAGCTGAACTCCAGCGGTCAGTTGCAGCTCTGCCCAACAGCGTGTTCTCGGTTCTGCGGGCAAGCACGCCCTCTTGCCTTGGCCCCGAGAGCAAAGTCCCGAGCGAGCACTCGACTCAGTGCAATGCACCCGGAAGGACGCTCTCGCTCGCCTTTCAAGGAGCGATTCCTAACAGCAGAAGCAGCAGAGGCACAAACTGCACGACGAGAGGGGACAACGTAGAACACGTCTCTGTCCCGGCACATTTGCGTGTGCGATACTTCCCTCCGGCGTCTTCGGGCCTTGCGAAGCTCTGTGTACTGCGAGAGCAGCTACTCGCAGCTGAGAAGGACCGTGGAGCTAGCGGCGAATTCGGAGAGCTCTTCGCTGCACTGCGCCGCTCGCAAGCGGCTTCGTTCTTCGCCTTCTGCCGTCCGGCGAGAGCTCTGAACTCCAGCGGTCAGTTGCAGCTCTGCCCAACAGCGTGTTCTCGGTTCTGCGGGCAAGCACGCCCTCTTGCCCTTGGCCGCGAGAGCAAAGTCCCGAGCGAGCACTCGACTCAGTGCAATGCACCCGGAAGGACGCTCTCGCTCGCCTTTCAAGGAGCGATTCCTAACAGCAGAAGCAGCAGAGGCACAACTGCACGGACGAGAGGGGACAACGTAGAACACGTCTCTGTCCCGGCACATTTGCGTGTGCGATACTTCCCTCCGGCTCTTCGGGCCTTGCGAAGCTCTGTGTACTGCGAGAGCAGCTACTCGCAGCTGAGAAGGACCGTGGAGCTAGCGGCGAATTCGGAGAGCTCTTCGCTGCACTGCGCCGCTCGCAAGCGGCTTCGTTCTTCGCCTTCTGCCGTCCGGCGAGAGCTGAACTCCAGCGGTCAGTTGCAGCTCTGCCCAACAGCGTGTTCTCGGTTCTGCGGGCAAGCACGCCCCTCTTGCCTTGGCCGCGAGAGCAAAGTCCCGAGCGAGCACTCGACTCAGTGCAATGCACCCGGAAGGACGCTCTCGCTCGCCTTTCAAGGAGCGATTCTGACAGCAGAAGCAGCAGAGGCACAAACTGCACGACGAGAGGGGACACCGTAGAACACGTCTCTGTCCTGGCACATTTGCGTGTGCGATACTTCCCCTCCGGCTCTTCGGGCCTTGCGAAGCTCTGTGTACTGCGAGCGCTGCTACTCGCAGCTGAGAAGGACCGTGGAGCTAGCGGCGAATTCGGAGAGCTCTTCGCTGCACTGCGCGCTCGCAAGCGGCTTCGTTCTTCGCCTTCTGCCGTCCGGCGGAGAGCTGAACTCCAGCGGTCAGCTGCAGCTCTGCCCAACAGCGTGTTCTCTGGTTCTGCGGGCAAGCACGCCCTCTTGCCTTGGCCCCGAGAGCAAAGTCCCGAGCGAGCACTCGACTCAGTGCAATGCACCCGGAAGGACGCTCTCGCTCGCCTTTCAAGGAGCGATTCCTAACAGCAGAAGCAGCAGAGGCACAAACTGCACGACGAGAGGGGACACCGTAGAACACGTCTCTGTCCCTGGCACATTTGCGTGTGCGATACTTCCCTCCGGGTCTTCGGGCCTTGCGAAGCTCTGTGTACTGCGAGCGCTGCTACTCGCAGCTGAGAAGGACCGTGGAGCTAGCGGCGAATTCGGAGAGCTCTTCGCTGCACTGCGCCGCTCGCAAGCGCCTTCGTTCTTCGCCTTCTGCGTCCCGGCGAGAGCTGAACTCCAGCGGTCAGTTGCAGCTCTGCCAACAGCGTGTTCTCGGTTCTGCGGGCAAGCACGCCCTCTTTGCCTTGGCCGCGAGAGCAAAGTCCCGAGCGAGCACTCGACTCAGTGCAATGCACCCGGAAGGACGCTCTCGCTCGCCTTTCAAGGAGCGATTCCTAACAGCAGAAGCAGCAGAGGCACAAACTGCACGACGAGAGGGGACAACGTAGAACACGTCTCTGTCCCGGCACATTTGCGTGTGCGATACTTCCCTCCGGCTCTTCGGGCCTTGCGAAGCTCTGTGTACTGCGAGCGGCTGCTACTCGCAGCTGAGAAGGACCGTGGAGCTAGCGGCGAATTCGGAGAGCTCTTCGCTGCACTGCGCCGCTCGCAAGCGCCTTCGTTCTTCGCCTTCTGCCGTCCGGCGAGAGCTGAACTCCAGCGGTCAGTTGCAGCTCTGCCCAACAGCGTGTTCTCGGTTCTGCGGGCAAGCACGCCCTCTTGCCTTGGCCGCGAGAGCAAAGTCCCGAGCGAGCACTCGACTCAGTGCAATGCACCCGGAAGGACGCTCTCGCTCGCCTTTCAAGGAGCGATTCCTAACAGCAGAAGCAGCAGAGGCACAAACTGCACGACGAGAGGGGACAACGTAGAACACGTCTCTGTCCTGGCACATTTGCGTGTGCGATACTTCCTCCGGGTCTTCGGGCCTTGCGAAGCTCTGTGTACTGCGAGAGCAGCTACTCGCAGCTGAGAAGGACCGTGGAGCTAGCGGCGAATTCGGAGAGCTCTTCGCTGCACTGCGCCGCTCGCAAGCGCCTTCGTTCTTCGCCTTCTGCCGTCCGGCGAGAGCTGAACTCCAGCGGTCAGCTGCAGCTCTGCCCAACAGCGTGTTCTCGGTTCTGCGGGCAAGCACGCCCTCTTGCCTTGGCCCCGAGAGCAAAGTCCCGAGCGAGCACTCGACTCAGTGCAATGCACCCGGAAGGACGCTCTCGCTCGCCTTTCAAGGAGCGATTCCTAACAGCAGAAGCAGCAGAGGCACAAACTGCACGACGAGAGGGGACAACGTAGACCACGTCTCTGTCCCGGCACATTTGCGTGTGCGATACTTCCCTCCGGCTCTTCGGGGCCTTGCGAAGCTCTGTGTACTGCGAGAGCAGCTACTCGCAGCTGAGAAGGACCGTGGAGCTAGCGGCGAATTCGGAGAGCTCTTCGCTGCACTGCGCCGCTCGCAAGCGGCTTCGTTCTTCGCCTTCTGCCGTCCGGCGAGAGCTGAACTCCAGCGGTCAGTTGCAGCTCTGCCCAACAGCGTGTTCTCGGTTCTGCGGGCAAGCACGCCCTCTTGCCTTGGCCGCGAGAGCAAAGTCCCGAGCGAGCACTCGACTCAGTGCAATGCACCCGGAAGGACGCTCTCGCTCGCCTTTCAAGGAGCGATTCCTAACAGCAGAAGCAGCAGAGGCACAAACTGCACGACGAGAGGGGACAACGTAGAACACGTCTCTGTCCCGGCACATTTGCGTGTGCGATACTTCCCTCCGGCTCTTCGGGCCTTGCGAAGCTCTGTGTACTGCGAGAGCAGCTACTCGCAGCTGAGAAGGACCGTGGAGCTAGCGGCGAATTCGGAGAGCTCTTCGCTGCACTGCGCCGCTCGCAAGCGGCTTCGTTCTTCGCCTTCTGCCGTCCGGCGAGAGCTGAACTCCAGCGGTCAGTTGCAGCTCTGCCCAACAGCGTGTTCTCGGTTCTGCGGGCAAGCACGCCCTCTTGCCTTGGCCGCGAGAGCAAAGTCCCGAGCGAGCACTCGACTCAGTGCAATGCACCCTGAAGGACGCTCTCGCTCGCCTTTCAAGGAGCGATTCCTGACAGCAGAAGCAGCAGAGGCACAAACTGCACGACGAGAGGGGACAACGTAGAACACGTCTCTGTCCTGGCACATTTGCGTGTGCGATACTTCCCTCCGGCTCTTCGGGCCTTGCGAAGCTCTGTGTACTGCGAGCGCTGCTACTCGCAGCTGAGAAGGACCGTGGAGCTAGCGGCGGAATTCGGAGAGCTCTTCGCTGCACTGCGCCGCTCGCAAGCGGCTTCGTTCTTTCGCCTTCTGCCGTCCGGCGAGAGCTGAACTCCAGCGGTCAGCTGCAGCTCTGCCCAACAGCGTGTTCTCGGTTCTGCGGGCAAGCACAGCCCTCTTGCCTTGGCCCCGAGAGCAAAGTCCCGAGCGAGCACTCGACTCAGTGCAATGCACCCGGTAAGGACGCTCTCGCTCGCCTTTCAAGGAGCGATTCCTAACAGCAGAAGCAGCAGAGGCACAAAACTGCACGACGAGAGGGGACACCGTAGAACACGTCTCTGTCCCGGCACATTTGCGTGTGTCGATACTTCCCTCCGGGTCTTCGGCCTTGCGAAGCTCTGTGTACTGCGAGCGCTGCTACTCGCAGCTGAGAAGGACCGTGGAGCTAGCGGCGAATTCGGAGAGCTCTTCGCTGCACTGCGCCGCTCGCAAGCGCCTTCGTTCTTCGCCTTCTGCCGTCCGGCGAGAGCTGAACTCCAGCGGTCAGTTGCAGCTCTGCCCAACAGCGTGTTCTCGGTTCTGCGGGCAAGCACGCCCTCTTGCCTTGGCCGCGAGAGCAAAGTCCCGAGCGAGCACTCGACTCAGTGCAATGCACCCGGAAGGACGCTCTCGCTCGCCTTTCAAGGAGCGATTCCTAACAGCAGAAGCAGCAGAGGCACAAACTGCACGACGAGAGGGGACAACGTAGAACACGTCTCTGTCCCGGCACATTTGCGTGTGCGATACTTCCCTCCGGCTCTTCGGGCCTTGCGAAGCTCTGTGTACTGCGAGCGCTGCTACTCGCAGCTGAGAAGGACCGTGGAGCTAGCGGCGAATTCGGAGAGCTCTTCGCTGCACTGCGCCGCTCGCAAGCGCCTTCGTTCTTCGCCTTCTGCCGTCCGGCGAGAGCTGAACTCCAGCGGTCAGTTGCAGCTCTGCCCAACAGCGTGTTCTCGGTTCTGCGGGCAAGCACGCCCTCTTGCCTTGGCCGCGAGAGCAAAGTCCCGAGCGAGCACTCGACTCAGTGCAATGCACCCGGAAGGACGCTCTCGCTCGCCTTTCAAGGAGCGATTCCTAACAGCAGAAGCAGCAGAGGCACAAACTGCACGACGAGAGGGGACAACGTAGAACACGTCTCTGTCCTGGCACATTTGCGTGTGCGATACTTCCCTCCGGCTCTTCGGGCCTTGCGAAGCTCTGTGTACTGCGAGCGCTGCTACTCGCAGCTGAGAAGGACCGTGGAGCTAGCGGCGAATTCGGAGAGCTCTTCGCTGCACTGCGCCGCTCGCAAGCGGCTTCGTTCTTCGCCTTCTGCCGTCCGGCGAGAGCTGAACTCCAGCGGTCAGCTGCAGCTCTGCCCAACAGCGTGTTCTCGGTTCTGCGGGCAAGCACGCCCTCTTGCCTTGGCCCCGAGAGCAAAGTCCCGAGCGAGCACTCGACTCAGTGCAATGCACCCGGAAGGACGCTCTCGCTCGCCTTTCAAGGAGCGATTCCTGACAGCAGAAGCAGCAGAGGCACAAACTGCACGACGAGAGGGGACACCGTAGAACACGTCTCTGTCCCGGCACATTTGCGTGTGCGATACTTCCCTCCGGGTCTTCGGGCCTTGCGAAGCTCTGTGTACTGCGAGCGCTGCTACTCGCAGCTGAGAAGGACCGTGGAGCTAGCGGCGAATTCGGAGAGCTCTTCGCTGCACTGCGCCGCTCGCAAGCGCCTTCGTTCTTCGCCTTCTGCCGTCCGGCGAGAGCTGAACTCCAGCGGTCAGCTGCAGCTCTGCCCAACAGCGTGTTCTCGGTTCTGCGGGCAAGCACGCCCTCTTGCCTTGGCCGCGAGAGCAAAGTCCCGAGCGAGCACTCGACTCAGTGCAATGCACCCGGAAGGACGCTCTCGCTCGCCTTTCAAGGAGCGATTCCTGACAGCAGAAGCAGCAGAGGCACAAACTGCACGACGAGAGGGGACAACGTAGAACACGTCTCTGTCCCGGCACATTTGCGTGTGCGATACTTCCCTCCGGGTCTTCGGGCCTTGCGAAGCTCTGTGTACTGCGAGCGCTGCTACTCGCAGCTGAGAAGGACCGTGGAGCTAGCGGCGAATTCGGAGAGCTCTTCGCTGCACTGCGCCGCTCGCAAGCGGCTTCGTTCTTCGCCTTCTGCCGTCCGGCGAGAGCTGAACTCCAGCGGTCAGATGCAGCTCTGCCCAACAGCGTGTTCTCGGTTCTGCGGGCAAGCACGCCCTCTTGCCTTGGCCCCGAGAGCAAAGTCCCGAGCGAGCACTCGACTCAGTGCAATGCACCCGGAAGGACGCTCTCGCTCGCCTTTCAAGGAGCGATTCCTAACAGCAGAAGCAGCAGAGGCACAAACTGCACGACGAGAGGGGACAACGTAGAACACGTCTCTGTCCCGGCACATTTGCGTGTGCGATACTTCCCTCCGGCTCTTCGGGCCTTGCGAAGCTCTGTGTACTGCGAGAGCAGCTACTCGCAGCTGAGAAGGACCGTGGAGCTAGCGGCGAATTCGGAGAGCTCTTCGCTGCACTGCGCCGCTCGCAAGCGGCTTCGTTCTTCGCCTTCTGCCGTCCGGCGAGAGCTGAACTCCAGCGGTCAGTTGCAGCTCTGCCCAACAGCGTGTTCTCGGTTCTGCGGGCAAGCACGCCCTCTTGCCTTGGCCGCGAGAGCAAAGTCCCGAGCGAGCACTCGACTCAGTGCAATGCACCCGGAAGGACGCTCTCGCTCGCCTTTCAAGGAGCGATTCCTAACAGCAGAAGCAGCAGAGGCACAAACTGCACGACGAGAGGGGACAACGTAGAACACGTCTCTGTCCCGGCACATTTGCGTGTGCGATACTTCCCTCCGGCTCTTCGGGCCTTGCGAAGCTCTGTGTACTGCGAGCGCTGCTACTCGCAGCTGAGAAGGACAGTGGAGCTAGCGGCGAATTCGGAGAGCTCTTCGCTGCACTGCGCCGCTCGCAAGCGCCTTCGTTCTTCGCCTTCTGCCGTCCGGCGAGAGCTGAACTCCAGCGGTCAGTTGCAGCTCTGCCCAACAGCGTGTTCTCGGTTCTGCGGGCAAGCACGCCCTCTTGCCTTGGCCGCGAGAGCAAATTCCCGAGCGAGCACTCGACTCAGTGCAATGCACCCGGAAGGACGCTCTCGCTCGCCTTTCAAGGAGCGATTCCTAACAGCAGAAGCAGCAGAGGCACAAACTGCACGACGAGAGGGGACAACGTAGAACACGTCTCTGTCCCGGCACATTTGCGTGTGCGATACTTCCCTCCGGCTCTTCGGGCCTTGCGAAGCTCTGTGTACTGCGAGCGCTGCTACTCGCAGCTGAGAAGGACCGTGGAGCTAGCGGCGAATTCGGAGAGCTCTTCGCTGCACTGCGCCGCTCGCAAGCGCCTTCGTTCTTCGCCTTCTGCCGTCCGGCGAGAGCTGAACTCCAGCGGTCAGTTGCAGCTCTGCCCAAGAGCGTGTTCTCGGTTCTGCGGGCAAGCACGCCCTCTTGCCTTGGCCGCGAGAGCAAAGTCCCGAGCGAGCACTCGACTCAGTGCAATGCACCCGGAAGGACGCTCTCGCTCGCCTTTCAAGGAGCGATTCCTGACAGCAGAAGCAGCAGAGGCACAAACT
The DNA here is from genome assembly GCF_052056855.1 of Sturnus vulgaris. Lineage (NCBI taxonomy): Eukaryota > Metazoa > Chordata > Aves > Passeriformes > Sturnidae > Sturnus > Sturnus vulgaris. The sequence goes on along the minus strand of NW_028276689.1, from coordinate 54,835 downwards.
GCACGACGAGAAGGGACAACGTAGAACACGTCTCTGTCCTGGCACATTTGCGTGTGCGATACTTCCCTCCGGCTCTTCGGGCCTTGCGAAGCTCTGTGTACTGCGAGAGCAGCTACTCGCAGCTGAGAAGGACCGTGGAGCTAGCGGCGAATTCGGAGAGCTCTTCGCTGCACTGCGCCGCTCGCAAGCGACTTCGTTCTTCGCCTTCTGCCGTCCGGCGAGAGCTGAACTCCAGCGGTCAGTTGCAGCTCTGCCCAACAGCGTGTTCTCGGTTCTGCGGGCAAGCACGCCCTCTTGCCTTGGCCGCGAGAGCAAAGTCCCGAGCGAGCACTCGACTCAGTGCAATGCACCCGGAAGGACGCTCTCGCTCGCCTTTCAAGGAGCGATTCCTGACAGCAGAAGCAGCAGAGGCACAAACTGCACGACGGGAAGGGACAACGTAGAACACGTCTCTGTCCCGGCACATTTGCGTGTGCGATACTTCCCTCCGGCTCTTCGGGCCTTGCGAAGCTCTGTGTACTGCGAGAGCAGCTACTCGCAGCTGAGAAGGACCGTGGAGCTAGCGGCGAATTCGGAGAGCTCTTCGCTGCACTGCGCCGCTCGCAAGCGGCTTCGTTCTTCGCCTTCTGCCGTCCGGCGAGAGCTGAACTCCAGCGGTCAGCTGCAGCTCTGCCCAACAGCGTGTTCTCGGTTCTGCGGGCAAGCACGCCCTCTTGCCTTGGCCGCGAGAGCAAAGTCCCGAGCGAGCACTCGACTCAGTGCAATGCACCCGGAAGGACGCTCTCGCTCGCCTTTCAAGGAGCGATTCCTGACAGCAGAAGCAGCAGAGGCACAAACTGCACGACGAGAGGGGACACCGTAGAACACGTCTCTGTCCCGGCACATTTGCGTGTGCGATACTTCCCTCCGGGTCTTCGGGCCTTGCGAAGCTCTGTGTACTGCGAGAGCAGCTACTCGCAGCTGAGAAGGACCGTGGAGCTAGCGGCGAATTCGGAGAGCTCTTCGCTGCACTGCGCCGCTCGCAAGCGGCTTCGTTCTTCGCCTTCTGCCGTCCGGCGAGAGCTGAACTCCAGCGGTCAGTTGCAGCTCTGCCCAACAGCGTGTTCTCGGTTCTGCGGGCAAGCACGCCCTCTTGCCTTGGCCGCGAGAGCAAAGTCCCGAGCGAGCACTCGACTCAGTGCAATGCACCCGGAAGGACGCTCTCGCTCGCCTTTCAAGGAGCGATTCCTGACAGCAGAAGCAGCAGAGGCACAAACTGCACGACGAGAGGGGACAACGTAGAACACGTCTCTGTCCTGGCACATTTGCGTGTGCGATACTTCCCTCCGGCTCTTCGGGCCTTGCGAAGCTCTGTGTACTGCGAGAGCAGCTACTCGCAGCTGAGAAGGACCGTGGAGCTAGCGGCGAATTCGGAGAGCTCTTCGCTGCACTGCGCCGCTCGCAAGCGGCTTCGTTCTTCGCCTTCTGCCGTCCGGCGAGAGCTGAACTCCAGCGGTCAGTTGCAGCTCTGCCCAACAGCGTGTTCTCGGTTCTGCGGGCAAGCACGCCCTCTTGCCTTGGCCGCGAGAGCAAAGTCCCGATCGAGCACTCGACTCAGTGCAATGCACCCGGAAGGACGCTCTCGCTCGCCTTTCAAGGAGCGATTCCTAACAGCAGAAGCAGCAGAGGCACAAACTGCACGACGAGAGGGGACAACGTAGAACACGTCTCTGTCCCGGCACATTTGCGTGTGCGATACTTCCCTCCGGCTCTTCGGGCCTTGCGAAGCTCTGTGTACTGCGAGAGCAGCTACTCGCAGCTGAGAAGGACCGTGGAGCTAGCGGCGAATTCGGAGAGCTCTTCGCTGCACTGCGCCGCTCGCAAGCGCCTTCGTTCTTCGCCTTCTGCCGTCCGGCGAGAGCTGAACTCCAGCGGTCAGTTGCAGCTCTGCCCAACAGCGTGTTCTCGGTTCTGCGGGCAAGCACGCCCTCTTGCCTTGGCCCCGAGAGCAAAGTCCCGAGCGAGCACTCGACTCAGTGCAATGCACCCGGAAGGACGCTCTCGCTCGCCTTTCAAGGAGCGATTCCTAACAGCAGAAGCAGCAGAGGCACAAACTGCACGACGAGAGGGGACACCGTAGAACACGTCTCTGTCCTGGCACATTTGCGTGTGCGATACTTCCCTCCGGGTCTTCGGGCCTTGCGAAGCTCTGTGTACTGCGAGCGCTGCTACTCGCAGCTGAGAAGGACCGTGGAGCTAGCGGCGAATTCGGAGAGCTCTTCGCTGCACTGCGCCGCTCGCAAGCGCCTTCGTTCTTCGCCTTCTGCCGTCCGGCGAGAGCTGAACTCCAGCGGTCAGTTGCAGCTCTGCCCAACAGCGTGTTCTCGGTTCTGCGGGCAAGCACGCCCTCTTGCCTTGGCCGCGAGAGCAAAGTCCCGAGCGAGCACTCGACTCAGTGCAATGCACCCGGAAGGACGCTCTCGCTCGCCTTTCAAGGAGCGATTCCTAACAGCAGAAGCAGCAGAGGCACAAACTGCACGACGAGAGGGGACAACGTAGAACACGTCTCTGTCCCGGCACATTTGCGTGTGCGATACTTCCCTCCGGCTCTTCGGGCCTTGCGAAGCTCTGTGTACTGCGAGCGCTGCTACTCGCAGCTGAGAAGGACCGTGGAGCTAGCGGCGAATTCGGAGAGCTCTTCGCTGCACTGCGCCGCTCGCAAGCGCCTTCGTTCTTCGCCTTCTGCCGTCCGGCGAGAGCTGAACTCCAGCGGTCAGTTGCAGCTCTGCCCAACAGCGTGTTCTCGGTTCTGCGGGCAAGCACGCCCTCTTGCCTTGGCCGCGAGAGCAAAGTCCCGAGCGAGCACTCGACTCAGTGCAATGCACCCGGAAGGACGCTCTCGCTCGCCTTTCAAGGAGCGATTCCTAACAGCAGAAGCAGCAGAGGCACAAACTGCACGACGAGAGGGGACAACGTAGAACACGTCTCTGTCCTGGCACATTTGCGTGTGCGATACTTCCCTCCGGGTCTTCGGGCCTTGCGAAGCTCTGTGTACTGCGAGAGCAGCTACTCGCAGCTGAGAAGGACCGTGGAGCTAGCGGCGAATTCGGAGAGCTCTTCGCTGCACTGCGCCGCTCGCAAGCGCCTTCGTTCTTCGCCTTCTGCCGTCCGGCGAGAGCTGAACTCCAGCGGTCAGCTGCAGCTCTGCCCAACAGCGTGTTCTCGGTTCTGCGGGCAAGCACGCCCTCTTGCCTTGGCCCCGAGAGCAAAGTCCCGAGCGAGCACTCGACTCAGTGCAATGCACCCGGAAGGACGCTCTCGCTCGCCTTTCAAGGAGCGATTCCTAACAGCAGAAGCAGCAGAGGCACAAACTGCACGACGAGAGGGGACAACGTAGACCACGTCTCTGTCCCGGCACATTTGCGTGTGCGATACTTCCCTCCGGCTCTTCGGGCCTTGCGAAGCTCTGTGTACTGCGAGAGCAGCTACTCGCAGCTGAGAAGGACCGTGGAGCTAGCGGCGAATTCGGAGAGCTCTTCGCTGCACTGCGCCGCTCGCAAGCGGCTTCGTTCTTCGCCTTCTGCCGTCCGGCGAGAGCTGAACTCCAGCGGTCAGTTGCAGCTCTGCCCAACAGCGTGTTCTCGGTTCTGCGGGCAAGCACGCCCTCTTGCCTTGGCCGCGAGAGCAAAGTCCCGAGCGAGCACTCGACTCAGTGCAATGCACCCGGAAGGACGCTCTCGCTCGCCTTTCAAGGAGCGATTCCTAACAGCAGAAGCAGCAGAGGCACAAACTGCACGACGAGAGGGGACAACGTAGAACACGTCTCTGTCCCGGCACATTTGCGTGTGCGATACTTCCCTCCGGCTCTTCGGGCCTTGCGAAGCTCTGTGTACTGCGAGAGCAGCTACTCGCAGCTGAGAAGGACCGTGGAGCTAGCGGCGAATTCGGAGAGCTCTTCGCTGCACTGCGCCGCTCGCAAGCGGCTTCGTTCTTCGCCTTCTGCCGTCCGGCGAGAGCTGAACTCCAGCGGTCAGTTGCAGCTCTGCCCAACAGCGTGTTCTCGGTTCTGCGGGCAAGCACGCCCTCTTGCCTTGGCCGCGAGAGCAAAGTCCCGAGCGAGCACTCGACTCAGTGCAATGCACCCGGAAGGACGCTCTCGCTCGCCTTTCAAGGAGCGATTCCTGACAGCAGAAGCAGCAGAGGCACAAACTGCACGACGAGAGGGGACAACGTAGAACACGTCTCTGTCCTGGCACATTTGCGTGTGCGATACTTCCCTCCGGCTCTTCGGGCCTTGCGAAGCTCTGTGTACTGCGAGCGCTGCTACTCGCAGCTGAGAAGGACCGTGGAGCTAGCGGCGAATTCGGAGAGCTCTTCGCTGCACTGCGCCGCTCGCAAGCGGCTTCGTTCTTCGCCTTCTGCCGTCCGGCGAGAGCTGAACTCCAGCGGTCAGCTGCAGCTCTGCCCAACAGCGTGTTCTCGGTTCTGCGGGCAAGCACGCCCTCTTGCCTTGGCCCCGAGAGCAAAGTCCCGAGCGAGCACTCGACTCAGTGCAATGCACCCGGAAGGACGCTCTCGCTCGCCTTTCAAGGAGCGATTCCTAACAGCAGAAGCAGCAGAGGCACAAACTGCACGACGAGAGGGGACACCGTAGAACACGTCTCTGTCCCGGCACATTTGCGTGTGCGATACTTCCCTCCGGGTCTTCGGGCCTTGCGAAGCTCTGTGTACTGCGAGCGCTGCTACTCGCAGCTGAGAAGGACCGTGGAGCTAGCGGCGAATTCGGAGAGCTCTTCGCTGCACTGCGCCGCTCGCAAGCGCCTTCGTTCTTCGCCTTCTGCCGTCCGGCGAGAGCTGAACTCCAGCGGTCAGTTGCAGCTCTGCCCAACAGCGTGTTCTCGGTTCTGCGGGCAAGCACGCCCTCTTGCCTTGGCCGCGAGAGCAAAGTCCCGAGCGAGCACTCGACTCAGTGCAATGCACCCGGAAGGACGCTCTCGCTCGCCTTTCAAGGAGCGATTCCTAACAGCAGAAGCAGCAGAGGCACAAACTGCACGACGAGAGGGGACAACGTAGAACACGTCTCTGTCCCGGCACATTTGCGTGTGCGATACTTCCCTCCGGCTCTTCGGGCCTTGCGAAGCTCTGTGTACTGCGAGCGCTGCTACTCGCAGCTGAGAAGGACCGTGGAGCTAGCGGCGAATTCGGAGAGCTCTTCGCTGCACTGCGCCGCTCGCAAGCGCCTTCGTTCTTCGCCTTCTGCCGTCCGGCGAGAGCTGAACTCCAGCGGTCAGTTGCAGCTCTGCCCAACAGCGTGTTCTCGGTTCTGCGGGCAAGCACGCCCTCTTGCCTTGGCCGCGAGAGCAAAGTCCCGAGCGAGCACTCGACTCAGTGCAATGCACCCGGAAGGACGCTCTCGCTCGCCTTTCAAGGAGCGATTCCTAACAGCAGAAGCAGCAGAGGCACAAACTGCACGACGAGAGGGGACAACGTAGAACACGTCTCTGTCCTGGCACATTTGCGTGTGCGATACTTCCCTCCGGCTCTTCGGGCCTTGCGAAGCTCTGTGTACTGCGAGCGCTGCTACTCGCAGCTGAGAAGGACCGTGGAGCTAGCGGCGAATTCGGAGAGCTCTTCGCTGCACTGCGCCGCTCGCAAGCGGCTTCGTTCTTCGCCTTCTGCCGTCCGGCGAGAGCTGAACTCCAGCGGTCAGCTGCAGCTCTGCCCAACAGCGTGTTCTCGGTTCTGCGGGCAAGCACGCCCTCTTGCCTTGGCCCCGAGAGCAAAGTCCCGAGCGAGCACTCGACTCAGTGCAATGCACCCGGAAGGACGCTCTCGCTCGCCTTTCAAGGAGCGATTCCTGACAGCAGAAGCAGCAGAGGCACAAACTGCACGACGAGAGGGGACACCGTAGAACACGTCTCTGTCCCGGCACATTTGCGTGTGCGATACTTCCCTCCGGGTCTTCGGGCCTTGCGAAGCTCTGTGTACTGCGAGCGCTGCTACTCGCAGCTGAGAAGGACCGTGGAGCTAGCGGCGAATTCGGAGAGCTCTTCGCTGCACTGCGCCGCTCGCAAGCGCCTTCGTTCTTCGCCTTCTGCCGTCCGGCGAGAGCTGAACTCCAGCGGTCAGCTGCAGCTCTGCCCAACAGCGTGTTCTCGGTTCTGCGGGCAAGCACGCCCTCTTGCCTTGGCCGCGAGAGCAAAGTCCCGAGCGAGCACTCGACTCAGTGCAATGCACCCGGAAGGACGCTCTCGCTCGCCTTTCAAGGAGCGATTCCTGACAGCAGAAGCAGCAGAGGCACAAACTGCACGACGAGAGGGGACACCGTAGAACACGTCTCTGTCCCGGCACATTTGCGTGTGCGATACTTCCCTCCGGCTCTTCGGGCCTTGCGAAGCTCTGTGTACTGCGAGCGCTGCTACTCGCAGCTGAGAAGGACCGTGGAGCTAGCGGCGAATTCGGAGAGCTCTTCGCTGCACTGCGCCGCTCGCAAGCGGCTTCGTTCTTCGCCTTCTGCCGTCCGGCGAGAGCTGAACTCCAGCGGTCAGATGCAGCTCTGCCCAACAGCGTGTTCTCGGTTCTGCGGGCAAGCACGCCCTCTTGCCTTGGCCCCGAGAGCAAAGTCCCGAGCGAGCACTCGACTCAGTGCAATGCACCCGGAAGGACGCTCTCGCTCGCCTTTCAAGGAGCGATTCCTAACAGCAGAAGCAGCAGAGGCACAAACTGCACGACGAGAGGGGACAACGTAGAACACGTCTCTGTCCCGGCACATTTGCGTGTGCGATACTTCCCTCCGGCTCTTCGGGCCTTGCGAAGCTCTGTGTACTGCGAGAGCAGCTACTCGCAGCTGAGAAGGACCGTGGAGCTAGCGGCGAATTCGGAGAGCTCTTCGCTGCACTGCGCCGCTCGCAAGCGGCTTCGTTCTTCGCCTTCTGCCGTCCGGCGAGAGCTGAACTCCAGCGGTCAGTTGCAGCTCTGCCCAACAGCGTGTTCTCGGTTCTGCGGGCAAGCACGCCCTCTTGCCTTGGCCGCGAGAGCAAAGTCCCGAGCGAGCACTCGACTCAGTGCAATGCACCCGGAAGGACGCTCTCGCTCGCCTTTCAAGGAGCGATTCCTAACAGCAGAAGCAGCAGAGGCACAAACTGCACGACGAGAGGGGACAACGTAGAACACGTCTCTGTCCCGGCACATTTGCGTGTGCGATACTTCCCTCCGGCTCTTCGGGCCTTGCGAAGCTCTGTGTACTGCGAGCGCTGCTACTCGCAGCTGAGAAGGACAGTGGAGCTAGCGGCGAATTCGGAGAGCTCTTCGCTGCACTGCGCCGCTCGCAAGCGCCTTCGTTCTTCGCCTTCTGCCGTCCGGCGAGAGCTGAACTCCAGCGGTCAGTTGCAGCTCTGCCCAACAGCGTGTTCTCGGTTCTGCGGGCAAGCACGCCCTCTTGCCTTGGCCGCGAGAGCAAATTCCCGAGCGAGCACTCGACTCAGTGCAATGCACCCGGAAGGACGCTCTCGCTCGCCTTTCAAGGAGCGATTCCTAACAGCAGAAGCAGCAGAGGCACAAACTGCACGACGAGAGGGGACAACGTAGAACACGTCTCTGTCCCGGCACATTTGCGTGTGCGATACTTCCCTCCGGCTCTTCGGGCCTTGCGAAGCTCTGTGTACTGCGAGCGCTGCTACTCGCAGCTGAGAAGGACCGTGGAGCTAGCGGCGAATTCGGAGAGCTCTTCGCTGCACTGCGCCGCTCGCAAGCGCCTTCGTTCTTCGCCTTCTGCCGTCCGGCGAGAGCTGAACTCCAGCGGTCAGTTGCAGCTCTGCCCAAGAGCGTGTTCTCGGTTCTGCGGGCAAGCACGCCCTCTTGCCTTGGCCGCGAGAGCAAAGTCCCGAGCGAGCACTCGACTCAGTGCAATGCACCCGGAAGGACGCTCTCGCTCGCCTTTCAAGGAGCGATTCCTGACAGCAGAAGCAGCAGAGGCACAAACTGCACGACGAGAAGGGACAACGTAGAACACGTCTCTGTCCTGGCACATTTGCGTGTGCGATACTTCCCTCCGGCTCTTCGGGCCTTGCGAAGCTCTGTGTACTGCGAGAGCAGCTACTCGCAGCTGAGAAGGACCGTGGAGCTAGCGGCGAATTCGGAGAGCTCTTCGCTGCACTGCGCCGCTCGCAAGCGCCTTCGTTCTTCGCCTTCTGCCGTCCGGCGAGAGCTGAACTCCAGCGGTCAGTTGCAGCTCTGCCCAACAGCGTGTTCTCGGTTCTGCGGGCAAGCACGCCCTCTTGCCTTGGCCGCGAGAGCAAAGTCCCGAGCGAGCACTCGACTCAGTGCAATGCACCCGGAAGGACGCTCTCGCTCGCCTTTCAAGGAGCGATTCCTGACAGCAGAAGCAGCAGAGGCACAAACTGCACGACGGGAAGGGACAACGTAGAACACGTCTCTGTCCCGGCACATTTGCGTGTGCGATACTTCCCTCCGGCTCTTCGGGCCTTGCGAAGCTCTGTGTACTGCGAGAGCAGCTACTCGCAGCTGAGAAGGACCGTGGAGCTAGCGGCGAATTCGGAGAGCTCTTCGCTGCACTGCGCCGCTCGCAACCGCCTTCGTTCTTCGCCTTCTGCCGTCCGGCGAGAGCTGAACTCCAGCGGTCAGCTGCAGCTCTGCCCAACAGCGTGTTCTCGGTTCTGCGGGCAAGCACGCCCTCTTGCCTTGGCCCCGAGAGCAAAGTCCCGAGCGAGCACTCGACTCAGTGCAATGCACCCGGAAGGACGCTCTCGCTCGCCTTTCAAGGAGCGATTCCTGACAGCAGAAGCAGCAGAGGCACAAACTGCACGACGAGAGGGGACACCGTAGAACACGTCTCTGTCCTGGCACATTTGCGTGTGCGATACTTCCCTCCGGCTCTTCGGGCCTTGCGAAGCTCTGTGTACTGCGAGCGCTGCTACTCGCAGCTGAGAAGGACCGTGGAGCTAGCGGCGAATTCGGAGAGCTCTTCGCTGCACTGCGCCGCTCGCAAGCGGCTTCGTTCTTCGCCTTCTGCCGTCCGGCGAGAGCTGAACTCCAGCGGTCAGCTGCAGCTCTGCCCAACAGCGTGTTCTCGGTTCTGCGGGCAAGCACGCCCTCTTGCCTTGGCCCCGAGAGCAAAGTCCCGAGCGAGCACTCGACTCAGTGCAATGCACCCGGAAGGACGCTCTCGCTCGCCTTTCAAGGAGCGATTCCTAACAGCAGAAGCAGCAGAGGCACAAACTGCACGACGAGAGGGGACACCGTAGAACACGTCTCTGTCCCGGCACATTTGCGTGTGCGATACTTCCCTCCGGGTCTTCGGGCCTTGCGAAGCTCTGTGTACTGCGAGAGCAGCTACTCGCAGCTGAGAAGGACCGTGGAGCTAGCGGCGAATTCGGAGAGCTCTTCGCTGCACTGCGCCGCTCGCAAGCGGCTTCGTTCTTCGCCTTCTGCCGTCCGGCGAGAGCTGAACTCCAGCGGTCAGCTGCAGCTCTGCCCAACAGCGTGTTCTCGGTTCTGCGGGCAAGCACGCCCTCTTGCCTTGGCCCCGAGAGCAAAGTCCCGAGCGAGCACTCGACTCAGTGCAATGCACCCGGAAGGACGCTCTCGCTCGCCTTTCAAGGAGCGATTCCTGACAGCAGAAGCAGCAGAGGCACAAACTGCACGACGAGAAGGGACAACGCAGACCACGTCTCTGTCCCGGCACATTTCCGTGTGCGATACTTCCCTCCGGCTCTTCGGGCCTTGCGAAGCTCTGTGTACTGCGAGCGCTGCTACTCGCAGCTGAGAAGGACCGTGGAGCTAGCGGCGAATTCGGAGAGCTCTTCGCTGCACTGCGCCGCTCGCAAGCGGCTTCGTTCTTCGCCTTCTGCCGTCCGGCGAGAGCTGAACTCCAGCGGTCAGTTGCAGCTCTGCCCAACAGCGTGTTCTCGGTTCTGCGGGCAAGCACGCCCTCTTGCCTTGGCCGCGAGAGCAAAGTCCCGAGCGAGCACTCGACTCAGTGCAATGCACCCGGAAGGACGCTCTCGCTCGCCTTTCAAGGAGCGATTCCTAACAGCAGAAGCAGCAGAGGCACAAACTGCACGACGAGAGGGGACAACGTAGAACACGTCTCTGTCCCGGCACATTTGCGTGTGCGATACTTCCCTCCGGCTCTTCGGGCCTTGCGAAGCTCTGTGTACTGCGAGAGCAGCTACTCGCAGCTGAGAAGGACCGTGGAGCTAGCGGCGAATTCGGAGAGCTCTTCGCTGCACTGCGCCGCTCGCAAGCGCCTTCGTTCTTCGCCTTCTGCCGTCCGGCGAGAGCTGAACTCCAGCGGTCAGTTGCAGCTCTGCCCAACAGCGTGTTCTCGGTTCTGCGGGCAAGCACGCCCTCTTGCCTTGGCCGCGAGAGCGAAGTCCCGAGCGAGCACTCGACTCAGTGCAATGCACCCGGAAGGACGCTCTCGCTCGCCTTTCAAGGAGCGATTCCTGACAGCAGAAGCAGCAGAGGCACAAACTGCACGACGAGAGGGGACAACGTAGAACACGTCTCTGTCCCGGCACATTTGCGTGTGCGATACTTCCCTCCGGCTCTTCGGGCCTTGCGAAGCTCTGTGTACTGCGAGAGCAGCTACTCGCAGCTGAGAAGGACCGTGGAGCTAGCGGCGAATTCGGAGAGCTCTTCGCTGCACTGCGCCGCTCGCAAGCGGCTTCGTTCTTCGCCTTCTGCCGTCCGGCGAGAGCTGAACTCCAGCGGTCAGCTGCAGCTCTGCCCAACAGCGTGTTCTCGGTTCTGCGGGCAAGCACGCCCTCTTGCCTTGGCCGCGAGAGCAAAGTCCCGAGCGAGCACTCGACTCAGTGCAATGCACCCGGAAGGACGCTCTCGCTCGCCTTTCAAGGAGCGATTCCTGACAGCAGAAGCAGCAGAGGCACAAACTGCACGACGAGAGGGGACACCGTAGAACACGTCTCTGTCCCGGCACATTTGCGTGTGCGATACTTCCCTCCGGGTCTTCGGGCCTTGCGAAGCTCTGTGTACTGCGAGAGCAGCTACTCGCAGCTGAGAAGGACCGTGGAGCTAGCGGCGAATTCGGAGAGCTCTTCGCTGCACTGCGCCGCTCGCAAGCGGCTTCGTTCTTCGCCTTCTGCCGTCCGGCGAGAGCTGAACTCCAGCGGTCAGTTGCAGCTCTGCCCAACAGCGTGTTCTCGGTTCTGCGGGCAAGCACGCCCTCTTGCCTTGGCCGCGAGAGCAAAGTCCCGAGCGAGCACTCGACTCAGTGCAATGCACCCGGAAGGACGCTCTCGCTCGCCTTTCAAGGAGCGATTCCTGACAGCAGAAGCAGCAGAGGCACAAACTGCACGACGAGAGGGGACAACGTAGAACACGTCTCTGTCCTGGCACATTTGCGTGTGCGATACTTCCCTCCGGCTCTTCGGGCCTTGCGAAGCTCTGTGTACTGCGAGAGCAGCTACTCGCAGCTGAGAAGGACCGTGGAGCTAGCGGCGAATTCGGAGAGCTCTTCGCTGCACTGCGCCGCTCGCAAGCGGCTTCGTTCTTCGCCTTCTGCCGTCCGGCGAGAGCTGAACTCCAGCGGTCAGTTGCAGCTCTGCCCAACAGCGTGTTCTCGGTTCTGCGGGCAAGCACGCCCTCTTGCCTTGGCCGCGAGAGCAAAGTCCCGATCGAGCACTCGACTCAGTGCAATGCACCCGGAAGGACGCTCTCGCTCGCCTTTCAAGGAGCGATTCCTAACAGCAGAAGCAGCAGAGGCACAAACTGCACGACGAGAGGGGACAACGTAGAACACGTCTCTGTCCCGGCACATTTGCGTGTGCGATACTTCCCTCCGGCTCTTCGGGCCTTGCGAAGCTCTGTGTACTGCGAGAGCAGCTACTCGCAGCTGAGAAGGACCGTGGAGCTAGCGGCGAATTCGGAGAGCTCTTCGCTGCACTGCGCCGCTCGCAAGCGCCTTCGTTCTTCGCCTTCTGCCGTCCGGCGAGAGCTGAACTCCAGCGGTCAGTTGCAGCTCTGCCCAACAGCGTGTTCTCGGTTCTGCGGGCAAGCACGCCCTCTTGCCTTGGCCCCGAGAGCAAAGTCCCGAGCGAGCACTCGACTCAGTGCAATGCACCCGGAAGGACGCTCTCGCTCGCCTTTCAAGGAGCGATTCCTGACAGCAGAAGCAGCAGAGGCACAAACTGCACGACGAGAAGGGACAACGCAGACCACGTCTCTGTCCCGGCACATTTGCGTGTGCGATACTTCCCTCCGGCTCTTCGGGCCTTGCGAAGCTCTGTGTACTGCGAGCGCTGCTACTCGCAGCTGAGAAGGACCGTGGAGCTAGCGGCGAATTCGGAGAGCTCTTCGCTGCACTGCGCCGCTCGCAAGCGCCTTCGTTCTTCGCCTTCTGCCGTCCGGCGAGAGCTGAACTCCAGCGGTCAGTTGCAGCTCTGCCCAACAGCGTGTTCTCGGTTCTGCGGGCAAGCACGCCCTCTTGCCTTGGCCCCGAGAGCAAAGTCCCGAGCGAGCACTCGACTCAGTGCAATGCACCCGGAAGGACGCTCTCGCTCGCCTTTCAAGGAGCGATTCCTAACAGCAGAAGCAGCAGAGGCACAAACTGCACGACGAGAGGGGACAACGTAGAACACGTCTCTGTCCCGGCACATTTGCGTGTGCGATACTTCCCTCCGGGTCTTCGGGCCTTGCGAAGCTCTGTGTACTGCGAGAGCAGCTACTCGCAGCTGAGAAGGACCGTGGAGCTAGCGGCGAATTCGGAGAGCTCTTCGCTGCACTGCGCCGCTCGCAAGCGCCTTCGTTCTTCGCCTTCTGCCGTCCGGCGAGAGCTGAACTCCAGCGGTCAGTTGCAGCTCTGCCCAACAGCGTGTTCTCGGTTCTGCGGGCAAGCACGCCCTCTTGCCTTGGCCGCGAGAGCAAAGTCCCGAGCGAGCACTCGACTCAGTGCAATGCACCCGGAAGGACGCTCTCGCTCGCCTTTCAAGGAGCGATTCCTAACAGCAGAAGCAGCAGAGGCACAAACTGCACGACGAGAGGGGACAACGTAGAACACGTCTCTGTCCCGGCACATTTGCGTGTGCGATACTTCCCTCCGGGTCTTCGGGCCTTGCGAAGCTCTGTGTACTGCGAGCGCTGCTACTCGCAGCTGAGAAGGACCGTGGAGCTAGCGGCGAATTCGGAGAGCTCTTCGCTGCACTGCGCCGCTCGCAAGCGGCTTCGTTCTTCGCCTTCTGCCGTCCGGCGAGAGCTGAACTCCAGCGGTCAGTTGCAGCTCTGCCCAACAGCGTGTTCTCGGTTCTGCGGGCAAGCACGCCCTCTTGCCTTGGCCGCGAGAGCAAAGTCCCGAGCGAGCACTCGACTCAGTGCAATGCACCCGGAAGGACGCTCTCGCTCGCCTTTCAAGGAGCGATTCCTAACAGCAGAAGCAGCAGAGGCACAAACTGCACGACGAGAGGGGACAACGTAGAACACGTCTCTGTCCCGGCACATTTGCGTGTGCGATACTTCCCTCCGGCTCTTCGGGCCTTGCGAAGCTCTGTGTACTGCGAGAGCAGCTACTCGCAGCTGAGAAGGACCGTGGAGCTAGCGGCGAATTCGGAGAGCTCTTCGCTGCACTGCGCCGCTCGCAAGCGGCTTCGTTCTTCGCCTTCTGCCGTCCGGCGAGAGCTGAACTCCAGCGGTCAGTTGCAGCTCTGCCCAACAGCGTGTTCTCGGTTCTGCGGGCAAGCACGCCCTCTTGCCTTGGCCCCGAGAGCAAAGTCCCGAGCGAGCACTCGACTCAGTGCAATGCACCCGGAAGGACGCTCTCGCTCGCCTTTCAAGGAGCGATTCCTAACAGCAGAAGCAGCAGAGGCACAAACTGCACGACGAGAGGGGACAACGTAGAACACGTCTCTGTCCCGGCACATTTGCGTGTGCGATACTTCCCTCCGGCTCTTCGGGCCTTGCGAAGCTCTGTGTACTGCGAGAGCAGCTACTCGCAGCTGAGAAGGACCGTGGAGCTAGCGGCGAATTCGGAGAGCTCTTCGCTGCACTGCGCCGCTCGCAAGCGGCTTCGTTCTTCGCCTTCTGCCGTCCGGCGAGAGCTGAACTCCAGCGGTCAGTTGCAGCTCTGCCCAACAGCGTGTTCTCGGTTCTGCGGGCAAGCACGCCCTCTTGCCTTGGCCGCGAGAGCAAAGTCCCGAGCGAGCACTCGACTCAGTGCAATGCACCCGGAAGGACGCTCTCGCTCGCCTTTCAAGGAGCGATTCCTAACAGCAGAAGCAGCAGAGGCACAAACTGCACGACGAGAGGGGACAACGTAGAACACGTCTCTGTCCTGGCACATTTGCGTGTGCGATACTTCCCTCCGGCTCTTCGGGCCTTGCGAAGCTCTGTGTACTGCGAGCGCTGCTACTCGCAGCTGAGAAGGACCGTGGAGCTAGCGGCGAATTCGGAGAGCTCTTCGCTGCACTGCGCCGCTCGCAAGCGGCTTCGTTCTTCGCCTTCTGCCGTCCGGCGAGAGCTGAACTCCAGCGGTCAGTTGCAGCTCTGCCCAACAGCGTGTTCTCGGTTCTGCGGGCAAGCACGCCCTCTTGCCTTGGCCGCGAGAGCAAAGTCCCGAGCGAGCACTCGACTCAGTGCAATGCACCCGGAAGGACGCTCTCGCTCGCCTTTCAAGGAGCGATTCCTAACAGCAGAAGCAGCAGAGGCACAAACTGCACGACGAGAGGGGACAACGTAGAACACGTCTCTGTCCCGGCACATTTGCGTGTGCGATACTTCCCTCCGGCTCTTCGGGCCTTGCGAAGCTCTGTGTACTGCGAGAGCAGCTACTCGCAGCTGAGAAGGACCGTGGAGCTAGCGGCGAATTCGGAGAGCTCTTCGCTGCACTGCGCCGCTCGCAAGCGGCTTCGTTCTTCGCCTTCTGCCGTCCGGCGAGAGCTGAACTCCAGCGGTCAGTTGCAGCTCTGCCCAACAGCGTGTTCTCGGTTCTGCGGGCAAGCACGCCCTCTTGCCTTGGCCGCGAGAGCAAAGTCCCGAGCGAGCACTCGACTCAGTGCAATGCACCCGGAAGGACGCTCTCGCTCGCCTTTCAAGGAGCGATTCCTAACAGCAGAAGCAGCAGAGGCACAAACTGCACGACGAGAGGGGACAACGTAGAACACGTCTCTGTCCCGGCACATTTGCGTGTGCGATACTTCCCTCCGGCTCTTCGGGCCTTGCGAAGCTCTGTGTACTGCGAGAGCAGCTACTCGCAGCTGAGAAGGACCGTGGAGCTAGCGGCGAATTCGGAGAGCTCTTCGCTGCACTGCGCCGCTCGCAAGCGGCTTCGTTCTTCGCCTTCTGCCGTCCGGCGAGAGCTGAACTCCAGCGGTCAGCTGCAGCTCTGCCCAACAGCGTGTTCTCGGTTCTGCGGGCAAGCACGCCCTCTTGCCTTGGCCCCGAGAGCAAAGTCCCGAGCGAGCACTCGACTCAGTGCAATGCACCCGGAAGGACGCTCTCGCTCGCCTTTCAAGGAGCGATTCCTAACAGCAGAAGCAGCAGAGGCACAAACTGCACGACGAGAGGGGACACCGTAGAACACGTCTCTGTCCCGGCACATTTGCGTGTGCGATACTTCCCTCCGGGTCTTCGGGCCTTGCGAAGCTCTGTGTACTGCGAGAGCAGCTACTCGCAGCTGAGAAGGACCGTGGAGCTAGCGGCGAATTCGGAGAGCTCTTCGCTGCACTGCGCCGCTCGCAAGCGGCTTCGTTCTTCGCCTTCTGCCGTCCGGCGAGAGCTGAACTCCAGCGGTCAGCTGCAGCTCTGCCCAACAGCGTGTTCTCGGTTCTGCGGGCAAGCACGCCCTCTTGCCTTGGCCCCGAGAGCAAAGTCCCGAGCGAGCACTCGACTCAGTGCAATGCACCCGGAAGGACGCTCTCGCTCGCCTTTCAAGGAGCGATTCCTGACAGCAGAAGCAGCAGAGGCACAAACTGCACGACGAGAGGGGACACCGTAGAACACGTCTCTGTCCTGGCACATTTGCGTGTGCGATACTTCCCTCCGGCTCTTCGGGCCTTGCGAAGCTCTGTGTACTGCGAGCGCTGCTACTCGCAGCTGAGAAGGACCGTGGAGCTAGCGGCGAATTCGGAGAGCTCTTCGCTGCACTGCGCCGCTCGCAAGCGGCTTCGTTCTTCGCCTTCTGCCGTCCGGCGAGAGCTGAACTCCAGCGGTCAGCTGCAGCTCTGCCCAACAGCGTGTTCTCGGTTCTGCGGGCAAGCACGCCCTCTTGCCTTGGCCCCGAGAGCAAAGTCCCGAGCGAGCACTCGACTCAGTGCAATGCACCCGGAAGGACGCTCTCGCTCGCCTTTCAAGGAGCGATTCCTAACAGCAGAAGCAGCAGAGGCACAAACTGCACGACGAGAGGGGACACCGTAGAACACGTCTCTGTCCCGGCACATTTGCGTGTGCGATACTTCCCTCCGGGTCTTCGGGCCTTGCGAAGCTCTGTGTACTGCGAGAGCAGCTACTCGCAGCTGAGAAGGACCGTGGAGCTAGCGGCGAATTCGGAGAGCTCTTCGCTGCACTGCGCCGCTCGCAAGCGGCTTCGTTCTTCGCCTTCTGCCGTCCGGCGAGAGCTGAACTCCAGCGGTCAGCTGCAGCTCTGCCCAACAGCGTGTTCTCGGTTCTGCGGGCAAGCACGCCCTCTTGCCTTGGCCCCGAGAGCAAAGTCCCGAGCGAGCACTCGACTCAGTGCAATGCACCCGGAAGGACGCTCTCGCTCGCCTTTCAAGGAGCGATTCCTGACAGCAGAAGCAGCAGAGGCACAAACTGCACGACGAGAAGGGACAACGCAGACCACGTCTCTGTCCCGGCACATTTCCGTGTGCGATACTTCCCTCCGGCTCTTCGGGCCTTGCGAAGCTCTGTGTACTGCGAGCGCTGCTACTCGCAGCTGAGAAGGACCGTGGAGCTAGCGGCGAATTCGGAGAGCTCTTCGCTGCACTGCGCCGCTCGCAAGCGGCTTCGTTCTTCGCCTTCTGCCGTCCGGCGAGAGCTGAACTCCAGCGGTCAGTTGCAGCTCTGCCCAACAGCGTGTTCTCGGTTCTGCGGGCAAGCACGCCCTCTTGCCTTGGCCGCGAGGGCAAAGTCCCGAGCGAGCACTCGACTCAGTGCAATGCACCCGGAAGGACGCTCTCGCTCGCCTTTCAAGGAGCGATTCCTAACAGCAGAAGCAGCAGAGGCACAAACTGCACGACGAGAGGGGACAACGTAGAACACGTCTCTGTCCCGGCACATTTGCGTGTGCGATACTTCCCTCCGGCTCTTCGGGCCTTGCGAAGCTCTGTGTACTGCGAGAGCAGCTACTCGCAGCTGAGAAGGACCGTGGAGCTAGCGGCGAATTCGGAGAGCTCTTCGCTGCACTGCGCCGCTCGCAAGCGCCTTCGTTCTTCGCCTTCTGCCGTCCGGCGAGAGCTGAACTCCAGCGGTCAGTTGCAGCTCTGCCCAACAGCGTGTTCTCGGTTCTGCGGGCAAGCACGCCCTCTTGCCTTGGCCGCGAGAGCGAAGTCCCGAGCGAGCACTCGACTCAGTGCAATGCACCCGGAAAGACGCTCTCGCTCGCCTTTCAAGGAGCGATTCCTAACAGCAGAAGCAGCAGAGGCACAAACTGCACGACGAGAGGGGACAACGTAGAACACGTCTCTGTCCCGGCACATTTGCGTGTGCGATACTTCCCTCCGGCTCTTCGGGCCTTGCGAAGCTCTGTGTACTGCGAGAGCAGCTACTCGCAGCTGAGAAGGACCGTGGAGCTAGCGGCGAATTCGGAGAGCTCTTCGCTGCACTGCGCCGCTCGCAAGCGGCTTCGTTCTTCGCCTTCTGCCGTCCGGCGAGAGCTGAACTCCAGCGGTCAGTTGCAGCTCTGCCCAACAGCGTGTTCTCGGTTCTGCGGGCAAGCACGCCCTCTTGCCTTGGCCGCGAGAGCAAAGTCCCGAGCGAGCACTCGACTCAGTGCAATGCACCCGGAAGGACGCTCTCGCTCGCCTTTCAAGGAGCGATTCCTAACAGCAGAAGCAGCAGAGGCACAAACTGCACGACGAGAGGGGACAACGTAGAACACGTCTCTGTCCCGGCACATTTGCGTGTGCGATACTTCCCTCCGGCTCTTCGGGCCTTGCGAAGCTCTGTGTACTGCGAGAGCAGCTACTCGCAGCTGAGAAGGACCGTGGAGCTAGCGGCGAATTCGGAGAGCTCTTCGCTGCACTGCGCCGCTCGCAAGCGGCTTCGTTCTTCGCCTTCTGCCGTCCGGCGAGAGCTGAACTCCAGCGGTCAGTTGCAGCTCTGCCCAACAGCGTGTTCTCGGTTCTGCGGGCAAGCACGCCCTCTTGCCTTGGCCGCGAGAGCAAAGTCCCGAGCGAGCACTCGACTCAGTGCAATGCACCCGGAAGGACGCTCTCGCTCGCCTTTCAAGGAGCGATTCCTGACAGCAGAAGCAGCAGAGGCACAAACTGCACGACGGGAAGGGACAACGTAGAACACGTCTCTGTCCCGGCACATTTGCGTGTGCGATACTTCCCTCCGGCTCTTCGGGCCTTGCGAAGCTCTGTGTACTGCGAGAGCAGCTACTCGCAGCTGAGAAGGACCGTGGAGCTAGCGGCGAATTCGGAGAGCTCTTCGCTGCACTGCGCCGCTCGCAACCGCCTTCGTTCTTCGCCTTCTGCCGTCCGGCGAGAGCTGAACTCCAGCGGTCAGCTGCAGCTCTGCCCAACAGCGTGTTCTCGGTTCTGCGGGCAAGCACGCCCTCTTGCCTTGGCCCCGAGAGCAAAGTCCCGAGCGAGCACTCGACTCAGTGCAATGCACCCGGAAGGACGCTCTCGCTCGCCTTTCAAGGAGCGATTCCTGACAGCAGAAGCAGCAGAGGCACAAACTGCACGACGAGAGGGGACACCGTAGAACACGTCTCTGTCCTGGCACATTTGCGTGTGCGATACTTCCCTCCGGCTCTTCGGGCCTTGCGAAGCTCTGTGTACTGCGAGCGCTGCTACTCGCAGCTGAGAAGGACCGTGGAGCTAGCGGCGAATTCGGAGAGCTCTTCGCTGCACTGCGCCGCTCGCAAGCGGCTTCGTTCTTCGCCTTCTGCCGTCCGGCGAGAGCTGAACTCCAGCGGTCAGCTGCAGCTCTGCCCAACAGCGTGTTCTCGGTTCTGCGGGCAAGCACGCCCTCTTGCCTTGGCCCCGAGAGCAAAGTCCCGAGCGAGCACTCGACTCAGTGCAATGCACCCGGAAGGACGCTCTCGCTCGCCTTTCAAGGAGCGATTCCTAACAGCAGAAGCAGCAGAGGCACAAACTGCACGACGAGAGGGGACACCGTAGAACACGTCTCTGTCCCGGCACATTTGCGTGTGCGATACTTCCCTCCGGGTCTTCGGGCCTTGCGAAGCTCTGTGTACTGCGAGAGCAGCTACTCGCAGCTGAGAAGGACCGTGGAGCTAGCGGCGAATTCGGAGAGCTCTTCGCTGCACTGCGCCGCTCGCAAGCGGCTTCGTTCTTCGCCTTCTGCCGTCCGGCGAGAGCTGAACTCCAGCGGTCAGCTGCAGCTCTGCCCAACAGCGTGTTCTCGGTTCTGCGGGCAAGCACGCCCTCTTGCCTTGGCCCCGAGAGCAAAGTCCCGAGCGAGCACTCGACTCAGTGCAATGCACCCGGAAGGACGCTCTCGCTCGCCTTTCAAGGAGCGATTCCTGACAGCAGAAGCAGCAGAGGCACAAACTGCACGACGAGAAGGGACAACGCAGACCACGTCTCTGTCCCGGCACATTTCCGTGTGCGATACTTCCCTCCGGCTCTTCGGGCCTTGCGAAGCTCTGTGTACTGCGAGAGCAGCTACTCGCAGCTGAGAAGGACCGTGGAGCTAGCGGCGAATTCGGAGAGCTCTTCGCTGCACTGCGCCGCTCGCAAGCGCCTTCGTTCTTCGCCTTCTGCCGTCCGGCGAGAGCTGAACTCCAGCGGTCAGTTGCAGCTCTGCCCAACAGCGTGTTCTCGGTTCTGCGGGCAAGCACGCCCTCTTGCCTTGGCCCCGAGAGCAAAGTCCCGAGCGAGCACTCGACTCAGTGCAATGCACCCGGAAGGACGCTCTCGCTCGCCTTTCAAGGAGCGATTCCTAACAGCAGAAGCAGCAGAGGCACAAACTGCACGACGAGAGGGGACAACGCAGAACAAGTCTCTGTCCCGGCACATTTGCGTGTGCGATACTTCCCTCCGGGTCTTCGGGCCTTGCGAAGCTCTGTGTACTGCGAGAGCAGCTACTCGCAGCTGAGAAGGACCGTGGAGCTAGCGGCGAATTCGGAGAGCTCTTCGCTGCACTGCGCCGCTCGCAAGCGCCTTCGTTCTTCGCCTTCTGCCGTCCGGCGAGAGCTGAACTCCAGCGGTCAGCTGCAGCTCTGCCCAACAGCGTGTTCTCGGTTCTGCGGGCAAGCACGCCCTCTTGCCTTGGCCCCGAGAGCAAAGTCCCGAGCGAGCACTCGACTCAGTGCAATGCACCCGGAAGGACGCTCTCGCTCGCCTTTCAAGGAGCGATTCCTAACAGCAGAAGCAGCAGAGGCACAAACTGCACGACGAGAGGGGACAACGTAGAACACGTCTCTGTCCCGGCACATTTGCGTGTGCGATACTTCCCTCCGGCTCTTCGGGCCTTGCGAAGCTCTGTGTACTGCGAGAGCAGCTACTCGCAGCTGAGAAGGACCGTGGAGCTAGCGGCGAATTCGGAGAGCTCTTCGCTGCACTGCGCCGCTCGCAAGCGGCTTCGTTCTTCGCCTTCTGCCGTCCGGCGAGAGCTGAACTCCAGCGGTCAGTTGCAGCTCTGCCCAACAGCGTGTTCTCGGTTCTGCGGGCAAGCACGCCCTCTTGCCTTGGCCGCGAGAGCAAAGTCCCGAGCGAGCACTCGACTCAGTGCAATGCACCCGGAAGGACGCTCTCGCTCGCCTTTCAAGGAGCGATTCCTAACAGCAGAAGCAGCAGAGGCACAAACTGCACGACGAGAGGGGACAACGTAGAACACGTCTCTGTCCCGGCACATTTGCGTGTGCGATACTTCCCTCCGGCTCTTCGGGCCTTGCGAAGCTCTGTGTACTGCGAGAGCAGCTACTCGCAGCTGAGAAGGACCGTGGAGCTAGCGGCGAATTCGGAGAGCTCTTCGCTGCACTGCGCCGCTCGCAAGCGGCTTCGTTCTTCGCCTTCTGCCGTCCGGCGAGAGCTGAACTCCAGCGGTCAGTTGCAGCTCTGCCCAACAGCGTGTTCTCGGTTCTGCGGGCAAGCACGCCCTCTTGCCTTGGCCGCGAGAGCAAAGTCCCGAGCGAGCACTCGACTCAGTGCAATGCACCCGGAAGGACGCTCTCGCTCGCCTTTCAAGGAGCGATTCCTGACAGCAGAAGCAGCAGAGGCACAAACTGCACGACGAGAGGGGACACCGTAGAACACGTCTCTGTCCTGGCACATTTGCGTGTGCGATACTTCCCTCCGGCTCTTCGGGCCTTGCGAAGCTCTGTGTACTGCGAGCGCTGCTACTCGCAGCTGAGAAGGACCGTGGAGCTAGCGGCGAATTCGGAGAGCTCTTCGCTGCACTGCGCCGCTCGCAAGCGGCTTCGTTCTTCGCCTTCTGCCGTCCGGCGAGAGCTGAACTCCAGCGGTCAGCTGCAGCTCTGCCCAACAGCGTGTTCTCGGTTCTGCGGGCAAGCACGCCCTCTTGCCTTGGCCCCGAGAGCAAAGTCCCGAGCGAGCACTCGACTCAGTGCAATGCACCCGGAAGGACGCTCTCGCTCGCCTTTCAAGGAGCGATTCCTAACAGCAGAAGCAGCAGAGGCACAAACTGCACGACGAGAGGGGACACCGTAGAACACGTCTCTGTCCCGGCACATTTGCGTGTGCGATACTTCCCTCCGGGTCTTCGGGCCTTGCGAAGCTCTGTGTACTGCGAGCGCTGCTACTCGCAGCTGAGAAGGACCGTGGAGCTAGCGGCGAATTCGGAGAGCTCTTCGCTGCACTGCGCCGCTCGCAAGCGCCTTCGTTCTTCGCCTTCTGCCGTCCGGCGAGAGCTGAACTCCAGCGGTCAGTTGCAGCTCTGCCCAACAGCGTGTTCTCGGTTCTGCGGGCAAGCACGCCCTCTTGCCTTGGCCGCGAGAGCAAAGTCCCGAGCGAGCACTCGACTCAGTGCAATGCACCCGGAAGGACGCTCTCGCTCGCCTTTCAAGGAGCGATTCCTAACAGCAGAAGCAGCAGAGGCACAAACTGCACGACGAGAGGGGACAACGTAGAACACGTCTCTGTCCCGGCACATTTGCGTGTGCGATACTTCCCTCCGGCTCTTCGGGCCTTGCGAAGCTCTGTGTACTGCGAGAGCAGCTACTCGCAGCTGAGAAGGACCGTGGAGCTAGCGGCGAATTCGGAGAGCTCTTCGCTGCACTGCGCCGCTCGCAAGCGCCTTCGTTCTTCGCCTTCTGCCGTCCGGCGAGAGCTGAACTCCAGCGGTCAGTTGCAGCTCTGCCCAACAGCGTGTTCTCGGTTCTGCGGGCAAGCACGCCCTCTTGCCTTGGCCGCGAGAGCAAAGTCCCGAGCGAGCACTCGACTCAGTGCAATGCACCCGGAAGGACGCTCTCGCTCGCCTTTCAAGGAGCGATTCCTAACAGCAGAAGCAGCAGAGGCACAAACTGCACGACGAGAGGGGACAACGTAGAACACGTCTCTGTCCTGGCACATTTGCGTGTGCGATACTTCCCTCCGGCTCTTCGGGCCTTGCGAAGCTCTGTGTACTGCGAGCGCTGCTACTCGCAGCTGAGAAGGACCGTGGAGCTAGCGGCGAATTCGGAGAGCTCTTCGCTGCACTGCGCCGCTCGCAAGCGGCTTCGTTCTTCGCCTTCTGCCGTCCGGCGAGAGCTGAACTCCAGCGGTCAGCTGCAGCTCTGCCCAACAGCGTGTTCTCGGTTCTGCGGGCAAGCACGCCCTCTTGCCTTGGCCCCGAGAGCAAAGTCCCGAGCGAGCACTCGACTCAGTGCAATGCACCCGGAAGGACGCTCTCGCTCGCCTTTCAAGGAGCGATTCCTGACAGCAGAAGCAGCAGAGGCACAAACTGCACGACGAGAGGGGACACCGTAGAACACGTCTCTGTCCCGGCACATTTGCGTGTGCGATACTTCCCTCCGGGTCTTCGGGCCTTGCGAAGCTCTGTGTACTGCGAGCGCTGCTACTCGCAGCTGAGAAGGACCGTGGAGCTAGCGGCGAATTCGGAGAGCTCTTCGCTGCACTGCGCCGCTCGCAAGCGCCTTCGTTCTTCGCCTTCTGCCGTCCGGCGAGAGCTGAACTCCAGCGGTCAGCTGCAGCTCTGCCCAACAGCGTGTTCTCGGTTCTGCGGGCAAGCACGCCCTCTTGCCTTGGCCGCGAGAGCAAAGTCCCGAGCGAGCACTCGACTCAGTGCAATGCACCCGGAAGGACGCTCTCGCTCGCCTTTCAAGGAGCGATTCCTGACAGCAGAAGCAGCAGAGGCACAAACTGCACGACGAGAGGGGACAACGTAGAACACGTCTCTGTCCCGGCACATTTGCGTGTGCGATACTTCCCTCCGGGTCTTCGGGCCTTGCGAAGCTCTGTGTACTGCGAGCGCTGCTACTCGCAGCTGAGAAGGACCGTGGAGCTAGCGGCGAATTCGGAGAGCTCTTCGCTGCACTGCGCCGCTCGCAAGCGGCTTCGTTCTTCGCCTTCTGCCGTCCGGCGAGAGCTGAACTCCAGCGGTCAGATGCAGCTCTGCCCAACAGCGTGTTCTCGGTTCTGCGGGCAAGCACGCCCTCTTGCCTTGGCCCCGAGAGCAAAGTCCCGAGCGAGCACTCGACTCAGTGCAATGCACCCGGAAGGACGCTCTCGCTCGCCTTTCAAGGAGCGATTCCTAACAGCAGAAGCAGCAGAGGCACAAACTGCACGACGAGAGGGGACAACGTAGAACACGTCTCTGTCCCGGCACATTTGCGTGTGCGATACTTCCCTCCGGGTCTTCGGGCCTTGCGAAGCTCTGTGTACTGCGAGAGCAGCTACTCGCAGCTGAGAAGGACCGTGGAGCTAGCGGCGAATTCGGAGAGCTCTTCGCTGCACTGCGCCGCTCGCAAGCGGCTTCGTTCTTCGCCTTCTGCCGTCCGGCGAGAGCTGAACTCCAGCGGTCAGTTGCAGCTCTGCCCAACAGCGTGTTCTCGGTTCTGCGGGCAAGCACGCCCTCTTGCCTTGGCCGCGAGAGCAAAGTCCCGAGCGAGCACTCGACTCAGTGCAATGCACCCGGAAGGACGCTCTCGCTCGCCTTTCAAGGAGCGATTCCTAACAGCAGAAGCAGCAGAGGCACAAACTGCACGACGAGAGGGGACAACGTAGAACACGTCTCTGTCCCGGCACATTTGCGTGTGCGATACTTCCCTCCGGCTCTTCGGGCCTTGCGAAGCTCTGTGTACTGCGAGCGCTGCTACTCGCAGCTGAGAAGGACCGTGGAGCTAGCGGCGAATTCGGAGAGCTCTTCGCTGCACTGCGCCGCTCGCAAGCGCCTTCGTTCTTCGCCTTCTGCCGTCCGGCGAGAGCTGAACTCCAGCGGTCAGTTGCAGCTCTGCCCAAGAGCGTGTTCTCGGTTCTGCGGGCAAGCACGCCCTCTTGCCTTGGCCGCGAGAGCAAAGTCCCGAGCGAGCACTCGACTCAGTGCAATGCACCCGGAAGGACGCTCTCGCTCGCCTTTCAAGGAGCGATTCCTGACAGCAGAAGCAGCAGAGGCACAAACTGCACGACGAGAGGGGACAACGTAGAACACGTCTCTGTCCTGGCACATTTGCGTGTGCGATACTTCCCTCCGGCTCTTCGGGCCTTGCGAAGCTCTGTGTACTGCGAGAGCAGCTACTCGCAGCTGAGAAGGACCGTGGAGCTAGCGGCGAATTCGGAGAGCTCTTCGCTGCACTGCGCCGCTCGCAAGCGACTTCGTTCTTCGCCTTCTGCCGTCCGGCGAGAGCTGAACTCCAGCGGTCAGTTGCAGCTCTGCCCAACAGCGTGTTCTCGGTTCTGCGGGCAAGCACGCCCTCTTGCCTTGGCCGCGAGAGCAAAGTCCCGAGCGAGCACTCGACTCAGTGCAATGCACCCGGAAGGACGCTCTCGCTCGCCTTTCAAGGAGCGATTCCTGACAGCAGAAGCAGCAGAGGCACAAACTGCACGACGGGAAGGGACAACGTAGAACACGTCTCTGTCCCGGCACATTTGCGTGTGCGATACTTCCCTCCGGCTCTTCGGGCCTTGCGAAGCTCTGTGTACTGCGAGAGCAGCTACTCGCAGCTGAGAAGGACCGTGGAGCTAGCGGCGAATTCGGAGAGCTCTTCGCTGCACTGCGCCGCTCGCAACCGCCTTCGTTCTTCGCCTTCTGCCGTCCGGCGAGAGCTGAACTCCAGCGGTCAGCTGCAGCTCTGCCCAACAGCGTGTTCTCGGTTCTGCGGGCAAGCACGCCCTCTTGCCTTGGCCCCGAGAGCAAAGTCCCGAGCGAGCACTCGACTCAGTGCAATGCACCCGGAAGGACGCTCTCGCTCGCCTTTCAAGGAGCGATTCCTGACAGCAGAAGCAGCAGAGGCACAAACTGCACGACGAGAGGGGACACCGTAGAACACGTCTCTGTCCTGGCACATTTGCGTGTGCGATACTTCCCTCCGGCTCTTCGGGCCTTGCGAAGCTCTGTGTACTGCGAGCGCTGCTACTCGCAGCTGAGAAGGACCGTGGAGCTAGCGGCGAATTCGGAGAGCTCTTCGCTGCACTGCGCCGCTCGCAAGCGGCTTCGTTCTTCGCCTTCTGCCGTCCGGCGAGAGCTGAACTCCAGCGGTCAGCTGCAGCTCTGCCCAACAGCGTGTTCTCGGTTCTGCGGGCAAGCACGCCCTCTTGCCTTGGCCCCGAGAGCAAAGTCCCGAGCGAGCACTCGACTCAGTGCAATGCACCCGGAAGGACGCTCTCGCTCGCCTTTCAAGGAGCGATTCCTAACAGCAGAAGCAGCAGAGGCACAAACTGCACGACGAGAGGGGACACCGTAGAACACGTCTCTGTCCCGGCACATTTGCGTGTGCGATACTTCCCTCCGGGTCTTCGGGCCTTGCGAAGCTCTGTGTACTGCGAGAGCAGCTACTCGCAGCTGAGAAGGACCGTGGAGCTAGCGGCGAATTCGGAGAGCTCTTCGCTGCACTGCGCCGCTCGCAAGCGGCTTCGTTCTTCGCCTTCTGCCGTCCGGCGAGAGCTGAACTCCAGCGGTCAGCTGCAGCTCTGCCCAACAGCGTGTTCTCGGTTCTGCGGGCAAGCACGCCCTCTTGCCTTGGCCCCGAGAGCAAAGTCCCGAGCGAGCACTCGACTCAGTGCAATGCACCCGGAAGGACGCTCTCGCTCGCCTTTCAAGGAGCGATTCCTGACAGCAGAAGCAGCAGAGGCACAAACTGCACGACGAGAAGGGACAACGCAGACCACGTCTCTGTCCCGGCACATTTCCGTGTGCGATACTTCCCTCCGGCTCTTCGGGCCTTGCGAAGCTCTGTGTACTGCGAGCGCTGCTACTCGCAGCTGAGAAGGACCGTGGAGCTAGCGGCGAATTCGGAGAGCTCTTCGCTGCACTGCGCCGCTCGCAAGCGGCTTCGTTCTTCGCCTTCTGCCGTCCGGCGAGAGCTGAACTCCAGCGGTCAGTTGCAGCTCTGCCCAACAGCGTGTTCTCGGTTCTGCGGGCAAGCACGCCCTCTTGCCTTGGCCCCGAGAGCAAAGTCCCGAGCGAGCACTCGACTCAGTGCAATGCACCCGGAAGGACGCTCTCGCTCGCCTTTCAAGGAGCGATTCCTAACAGCAGAAGCAGCAGAGGCACAAACTGCACGACGAGAGGGGACAACGTAGAACACGTCTCTGTCCCGGCACATTTGCGTGTGCGATACTTCCCTCCGGCTCTTCGGGCCTTGCGAAGCTCTGTGTACTGCGAGAGCAGCTACTCGCAGCTGAGAAGGACCGTGGAGCTAGCGGCGAATTCGGAGAGCTCTTCGCTGCACTGCGCCGCTCGCAAGCGCCTTCGTTCTTCGCCTTCTGCCGTCCGGCGAGAGCTGAACTCCAGCGGTCAGTTGCAGCTCTGCCCAACAGCGTGTTCTCGGTTCTGCGGGCAAGCACGCCCTCTTGCCTTGGCCGCGAGAGCGAAGTCCCGAGCGAGCACTCGACTCAGTGCAATGCACCCGGAAGGACGCTCTCGCTCGCCTTTCAAGGAGCGATTCCTGACAGCAGAAGCAGCAGAGGCACAAACTGCACGACGAGAGGGGACAACGTAGAACACGTCTCTGTCCCGGCACATTTGCGTGTGCGATACTTCCCTCCGGCTCTTCGGGCCTTGCGAAGCTCTGTGTACTGCGAGAGCAGCTACTCGCAGCTGAGAAGGACCGTGGAGCTAGCGGCGAATTCGGAGAGCTCTTCGCTGCACTGCGCCGCTCGCAAGCGGCTTCGTTCTTCGCCTTCTGCCGTCCGGCGAGAGCTGAACTCCAGCGGTCAGCTGCAGCTCTGCCCAACAGCGTGTTCTCGGTTCTGCGGGCAAGCACGCCCTCTTGCCTTGGCCGCGAGAGCAAAGTCCCGAGCGAGCACTCGACTCAGTGCAATGCACCCGGAAGGACGCTCTCGCTCGCCTTTCAAGGAGCGATTCCTGACAGCAGAAGCAGCAGAGGCACAAACTGCACGACGAGAGGGGACACCGTAGAACACGTCTCTGTCCCGGCACATTTGCGTGTGCGATACTTCCCTCCGGCTCTTCGGGCCTTGCGAAGCTCTGTGTACTGCGAGAGCAGCTACTCGCAGCTGAGAAGGACCGTGGAGCTAGCGGCGAATTCGGAGAGCTCTTCGCTGCACTGCGCCGCTCGCAAGCGGCTTCGTTCTTCGCCTTCTGCCGTCCGGCGAGAGCTGAACTCCAGCGGTCAGCTGCAGCTCTGCCCAACAGCGTGTTCTCGGTTCTGCGGGCAAGCACGCCCTCTTGCCTTGGCCGCGAGAGCAAAGTCCCGAGCGAGCACTCGACTCAGTGCAATGCACCCGGAAGGACGCTCTCGCTCGCCTTTCAAGGAGCGATTCCTGACAGCAGAAGCAGCAGAGGCACAAACTGCACGACGAGAGGGGACACCGTAGAACACGTCTCTGTCCCGGCACATTTGCGTGTGCGATACTTCCCTCCGGGTCTTCGGGCCTTGCGAAGCTCTGTGTACTGCGAGAGCAGCTACTCGCAGCTGAGAAGGACCGTGGAGCTAGCGGCGAATTCGGAGAGCTCTTCGCTGCACTGCGCCGCTCGCAAGCGCCTTCGTTCTTCGCCTTCTGCCGTCCGGCGAGAGCTGAACTCCAGCGGTCAGTTGCAGCTCTGCCCAACAGCGTGTTCTCGGTTCTGCGGGCAAGCACGCCCTCTTGCCTTGGCCGCGAGAGCAAAGTCCCGAGCGAGCACTCGACTCAGTGCAATGCACCCGGAAGGACGCTCTCGCTCGCCTTTCAAGGAGCGATTCCTGACAGCAGAAGCAGCAGAGGCACAAACTGCACGACGAGAGGGGACAACGTAGAACACGTCTCTGTCCTGGCACATTTGCGTGTGCGATACTTCCCTCCGGCTCTTCGGGCCTTGCGAAGCTCTGTGTACTGCGAGAGCAGCTACTCGCAGCTGAGAAGGACCGTGGAGCTAGCGGCGAATTCGGAGAGCTCTTCGCTGCACTGCGCCGCTCGCAAGCGGCTTCGTTCTTCGCCTTCTGCCGTCCGGCGAGAGCTGAACTCCAGCGGTCAGTTGCAGCTCTGCCCAACAGCGTGTTCTCGGTTCTGCGGGCAAGCACGCCCTCTTGCCTTGGCCGCGAGAGCAAAGTCCCGAGCGAGCACTCGACTCAGTGCAATGCACCCGGAAGGACGCTCTCGCTCGCCTTTCAAGGAGCGATTCCTGACAGCAGAAGCAGCAGAGGCACAAACTGCACGACGAGAGGGGACAACGTAGAACACGTCTCTGTCCCGGCACATTTGCGTGTGCGATACTTCCCTCCGGCTCTTCGGGCCTTGCGAAGCTCTGTGTACTGCGAGAGCAGCTACTCGCAGCTGAGAAGGACCGTGGAGCTAGCGGCGAATTCGGAGAGCTCTTCGCTGCACTGCGCCGCTCGCAAGCGACTTCGTTCTTCGCCTTCTGCCGTCCGGCGAGAGCTGAACTCCAGCGGTCAGTTGCAGCTCTGCCCAACAGCGTGTTCTCGGTTCTGCGGGCAAGCACGCCCTCTTGCCTTGGCCGCGAGAGCAAAGTCCCGAGCGAGCACTCGACTCAGTGCAATGCACCCGGAAGGACGCTCTCGCTCGCCTTTCAAGGAGCGATTCCTGACAGCAGAAGCAGCAGAGGCACAAACTGCACGACGGGAAGGGACAACGTAGAACACGTCTCTGTCCCGGCACATTTGCGTGTGCGATACTTCCCTCCGGCTCTTCGGGCCTTGCGAAGCTCTGTGTACTGCGAGAGCAGCTACTCGCAGCTGAGAAGGACCGTGGAGCTAGCGGCGAATTCGGAGAGCTCTTCGCTGCACTGCGCCGCTCGCAACCGCCTTCGTTCTTCGCCTTCTGCCGTCCGGCGAGAGCTGAACTCCAGCGGTCAGCTGCAGCTCTGCCCAACAGCGTGTTCTCGGTTCTGCGGGCAAGCACGCCCTCTTGCCTTGGCCCCGAGAGCAAAGTCCCGAGCGAGCACTCGACTCAGTGCAATGCACCCGGAAGGACGCTCTCGCTCGCCTTTCAAGGAGCGATTCCTGACAGCAGAAGCAGCAGAGGCACAAACTGCACGACGAGAGGGGACACCGTAGAACACGTCTCTGTCCTGGCACATTTGCGTGTGCGATACTTCCCTCCGGCTCTTCGGGCCTTGCGAAGCTCTGTGTACTGCGAGCGCTGCTACTCGCAGCTGAGAAGGACCGTGGAGCTAGCGGCGAATTCGGAGAGCTCTTCGCTGCACTGCGCCGCTCGCAAGCGGCTTCGTTCTTCGCCTTCTGCCGTCCGGCGAGAGCTGAACTCCAGCGGTCAGCTGCAGCTCTGCCCAACAGCGTGTTCTCGGTTCTGCGGGCAAGCACGCCCTCTTGCCTTGGCCCCGAGAGCAAAGTCCCGAGCGAGCACTCGACTCAGTGCAATGCACCCGGAAGGACGCTCTCGCTCGCCTTTCAAGGAGCGATTCCTAACAGCAGAAGCAGCAGAGGCACAAACTGCACGACGAGAGGGGACACCGTAGAACACGTCTCTGTCCCGGCACATTTGCGTGTGCGATACTTCCCTCCGGGTCTTCGGGCCTTGCGAAGCTCTGTGTACTGCGAGAGCAGCTACTCGCAGCTGAGAAGGACCGTGGAGCTAGCGGCGAATTCGGAGAGCTCTTCGCTGCACTGCGCCGCTCGCAAGCGGCTTCGTTCTTCGCCTTCTGCCGTCCGGCGAGAGCTGAACTCCAGCGGTCAGCTGCAGCTCTGCCCAACAGCGTGTTCTCGGTTCTGCGGGCAAGCACGCCCTCTTGCCTTGGCCCCGAGAGCAAAGTCCCGAGCGAGCACTCGACTCAGTGCAATGCACCCGGAAGGACGCTCTCGCTCGCCTTTCAAGGAGCGATTCCTGACAGCAGAAGCAGCAGAGGCACAAACTGCACGACGAGAAGGGACAACGCAGACCACGTCTCTGTCCCGGCACATTTCCGTGTGCGATACTTCCCTCCGGCTCTTCGGGCCTTGCGAAGCTCTGTGTACTGCGAGCGCTGCTACTCGCAGCTGAGAAGGACCGTGGAGCTAGCGGCGAATTCGGAGAGCTCTTCGCTGCACTGCGCCGCTCGCAAGCGCCTTCGTTCTTCGCCTTCTGCCGTCCGGCGAGAGCTGAACTCCAGCGGTCAGTTGCAGCTCTGCCCAACAGCGTGTTCTCGGTTCTGCGGGCAAGCACGCCCTCTTGCCTTGGCCCCGAGAGCAAAGTCCCGAGCGAGCACTCGACTCAGTGCAATGCACCCGGAAGGACGCTCTCGCTCGCCTTTCAAGGAGCGATTCCTAACAGCAGAAGCAGCAGAGGCACAAACTGCACGACGAGAGGGGACAACGTAGAACACGTCTCTGTCCCGGCACATTTGCGTGTGCGATACTTCCCTCCGGCTCTTCGGGCCTTGCGAAGCTCTGTGTACTGCGAGAGCAGCTACTCGCAGCTGAGAAGGACCGTGGAGCTAGCGGCGAATTCGGAGAGCTCTTCGCTGCACTGCGCCGCTCGCAAGCGCCTTCGTTCTTCGCCTTCTGCCGTCCGGCGAGAGCTGAACTCCAGCGGTCAGTTGCAGCTCTGCCCAACAGCGTGTTCTCGGTTCTGCGGGCAAGCACGCCCTCTTGCCTTGGCCGCGAGAGCGAAGTCCCGAGCGAGCACTCGACTCAGTGCAATGCACCCGGAAGGACGCTCTCGCTCGCCTTTCAAGGAGCGATTCCTGACAGCAGAAGCAGCAGAGGCACAAACTGCACGACGAGAGGGGACAACGTAGAACACGTCTCTGTCCCGGCACATTTGCGTGTGCGATACTTCCCTCCGGCTCTTCGGGCCTTGCGAAGCTCTGTGTACTGCGAGAGCAGCTACTCGCAGCTGAGAAGGACCGTGGAGCTAGCGGCGAATTCGGAGAGCTCTTCGCTGCACTGCGCCGCTCGCAAGCGGCTTCGTTCTTCGCCTTCTGCCGTCCGGCGAGAGCTGAACTCCAGCGGTCAGCTGCAGCTCTGCCCAACAGCGTGTTCTCGGTTCTGCGGGCAAGCACGCCCTCTTGCCTTGGCCGCGAGAGCAAAGTCCCGAGCGAGCACTCGACTCAGTGCAATGCACCCGGAAGGACGCTCTCGCTCGCCTTTCAAGGAGCGATTCCTGACAGCAGAAGCAGCAGAGGCACAAACTGCACGACGAGAGGGGACACCGTAGAACACGTCTCTGTCCCGGCACATTTGCGTGTGCGATACTTCCCTCCGGCTCTTCGGGCCTTGCGAAGCTCTGTGTACTGCGAGAGCAGCTACTCGCAGCTGAGAAGGACCGTGGAGCTAGCGGCGAATTCGGAGAGCTCTTCGCTGCACTGCGCCGCTCGCAAGCGCCTTCGTTCTTCGCCTTCTGCCGTCCGGCGAGAGCTGAACTCCAGCGGTCAGTTGCAGCTCTGCCCAACAGCGTGTTCTCGGTTCTGCGGGCAAGCACGCCCTCTTGCCTTGGCCGCGAGAGCAAAGTCCCGATCGAGCACTCGACTCAGTGCAATGCACCCGGAAGGACGCTCTCGCTCGCCTTTCAAGGAGCGATTCCTAACAGCAGAAGCAGCAGAGGCACAAACTGCACGACGAGAGGGGACAACGTAGAACACGTCTCTGTCCCGGCACATTTGCGTGTGCGATACTTCCCTCCGGCTCTTCGGGCCTTGCGAAGCTCTGTGTACTGCGAGAGCAGCTACTCGCAGCTGAGAAGGACCGTGGAGCTAGCGGCGAATTCGGAGAGCTCTTCGCTGCACTGCGCCGCTCGCAAGCGCCTTCGTTCTTCGCCTTCTGCCGTCCGGCGAGAGCTGAACTCCAGCGGTCAGTTGCAGCTCTGCCCAACAGCGTGTTCTCGGTTCTGCGGGCAAGCACGCCCTCTTGCCTTGGCCCCGAGAGCAAAGTCCCGAGCGAGCACTCGACTCAGTGCAATGCACCCGGAAGGACGCTCTCGCTCGCCTTTCAAGGAGCGATTCCTGACAGCAGAAGCAGCAGAGGCACAAACTGCACGACGAGAAGGGACAACGCAGACCACGTCTCTGTCCCGGCACATTTGCGTGTGCGATACTTCCCTCCGGCTCTTCGGGCCTTGCGAAGCTCTGTGTACTGCGAGCGCTGCTACTCGCAGCTGAGAAGGACCGTGGAGCTAGCGGCGAATTCGGAGAGCTCTTCGCTGCACTGCGCCGCTCGCAAGCGCCTTCGTTCTTCGCCTTCTGCCGTCCGGCGAGAGCTGAACTCCAGCGGTCAGTTGCAGCTCTGCCCAACAGCGTGTTCTCGGTTCTGCGGGCAAGCACGCCCTCTTGCCTTGGCCCCGAGAGCAAAGTCCCGAGCGAGCACTCGACTCAGTGCAATGCACCCGGAAGGACGCTCTCGCTCGCCTTTCAAGGAGCGATTCCTAACAGCAGAAGCAGCAGAGGCACAAACTGCACGACGAGAGGGGACAACGTAGAACACGTCTCTGTCCCGGCACATTTGCGTGTGCGATACTTCCCTCCGGGTCTTCGGGCCTTGCGAAGCTCTGTGTACTGCGAGAGCAGCTACTCGCAGCTGAGAAGGACCGTGGAGCTAGCGGCGAATTCGGAGAGCTCTTCGCTGCACTGCGCCGCTCGCAAGCGCCTTCGTTCTTCGCCTTCTGCCGTCCGGCGAGAGCTGAACTCCAGCGGTCAGTTGCAGCTCTGCCCAACAGCGTGTTCTCGGTTCTGCGGGCAAGCACGCCCTCTTGCCTTGGCCGCGAGAGCGAAGTCCCGAGCGAGCACTCGACTCAGTGCAATGCACCCGGAAGGACGCTCTCGCTCGCCTTTCAAGGAGCGATTCCTAACAGCAGAAGCAGCAGAGGCACAAACTGCACGACGAGAGGGGACAACGTAGAACACGTCTCTGTCCCGGCACATTTGCGTGTGCGATACTTCCCTCCGGCTCTTCGGGCCTTGCGAAGCTCTGTGTACTGCGAGAGCAGCTACTCGCAGCTGAGAAGGACCGTGGAGCTAGCGGCGAATTCGGAGAGCTCTTCGCTGCACTGCGCCGCTCGCAAGCGGCTTCGTTCTTCGCCTTCTGCCGTCCGGCGAGAGCTGAACTCCAGCGGTCAGCTGCAGCTCTGCCCAACAGCGTGTTCTCGGTTCTGCGGGCAAGCACGCCCTCTTGCCTTGGCCGCGAGAGCAAAGTCCCGAGCGAGCACTCGACTCAGTGCAATGCACCCGGAAGGACGCTCTCGCTCGCCTTTCAAGGAGCGATTCCTAACAGCAGAAGCAGCAGAGGCACAAACTGCACGACGAGAGGGGACACCGTAGAACACGTCTCTGTCCCGGCACATTTGCGTGTGCGATACTTCCCTCCGGCTCTTCGGGCCTTGCGAAGCTCTGTGTACTGCGAGAGCAGCTACTCGCAGCTGAGAAGGACCGTGGAGCTAGCGGCGAATTCGGAGAGCTCTTCGCTGCACTGCGCCGCTCGCAAGCGGCTTCGTTCTTCGCCTTCTGCCGTCCGGCGAGAGCTGAACTCCAGCGGTCAGTTGCAGCTCTGCCCAACAGCGTGTTCTCGGTTCTGCGGGCAAGCACGCCCTCTTGCCTTGGCCGCGAGAGCAAAGTCCCGAGCGAGCACTCGACTCAGTGCAATGCACCCGGAAGGACGCTCTCGCTCGCCTTTCAAGGAGCGATTCCTAACAGCAGAAGCAGCAGAGGCACAAACTGCACGACGAGAGGGGACAACGCAGAACACGTCTCTGTCCCGGCACATTTGCGTGTGCGATACTTCCCTCCGGCTCTTCGGGCCTTGCGAAGCTCTGTGTACTGCGAGAGCAGCTACTCGCAGCTGAGAAGGACCGTGGAGCTAGCGGCGAATTCGGAGAGCTCTTCGCTGCACTGCGCCGCTCGCAAGCGCCTTCGTTCTTCGCCTTCTGCCGTCCGGCGAGAGCTGAACTCCAGCGGTCAGTTGCAGCTCTGCCCAACAGCGTGTTCTCGGTTCTGCGGGCAAGCACGCCCTCTTGCCTTGGCCGCGAGAGCAAAGTCCCGAGCGAGCACTCGACTCAGTGCAATGCACCCGGAAGGACGCTCTCGCTCGCCTTTCAAGGAGCGATTCCTGACAGCAGAAGCAGCAGAGGCACAAACTGCACGACGGGAAGGGACAACGTAGAACACGTCTCTGTCCCGGCACTTTTGCGTGTGCGATACTTCCCTCCGGCTCTTCGGGCCTTGCGAAGCTCTGTGTACTGCGAGAGCAGCTACTCGCAGCTGAGAAGGACCGTGGAGCTAGCGGCGAATTCGGAGAGCTCTTCGCTGCACTGCGCCGCTCGCAACCGCCTTCGTTCTTCGCCTTCTGCCGTCCGGCGAGAGCTGAACTCCAGCGGTCAGCTGCAGCTCTGCCCAACAGCGTGTTCTCGGTTCTGCGGGCAAGCACGCCCTCTTGCCTTGGCCCCGAGAGCAAAGTCCCGAGCGAGCACTCGACTCAGTGCAATGCACCCGGAAGGACGCTCTCGCTCGCCTTTCAAGGAGCGATTCCTGACAGCAGAAGCAGCAGAGGCACAAACTGCACGACGAGAGGGGACACCGTAGAACACGTCTCTGTCCCGGCACATTTGCGTGTGCGATACTTCCCTCCGGCTCTTCGGACCTTGCGAAGCTCTGTGTACTGCGAGCGCTGCTACTCGCAGCTGAGAAGGACCGTGGAGCTAGCGGCGAATTCGGAGAGCTCTTCGCTGCACTGCGCCGCTCGCAAGCGGCTTCGTTCTTCGCCTTCTGCCGTCCGGCGAGAGCTGAACTCCAGCGGTCAGCTGCAGCTCTGCCCAACAGCGTGTTCTCGGTTCTGCGGGCAAGCACGC
Organism: Sturnus vulgaris; assembly: GCF_052056855.1. Taxonomy (NCBI): domain Eukaryota; kingdom Metazoa; phylum Chordata; class Aves; order Passeriformes; family Sturnidae; genus Sturnus; species Sturnus vulgaris. The sequence goes on along the minus strand of NW_028276689.1, from coordinate 19,349 downwards.
CCTCTTGCCTTGGCCCCTAGAGCAAAGTCCCGAGCGAGCACTCGACTCAGTGCAATGCACCCGGAAGGACGCTCTCGCTCGCCTTTCAAGGAGCGATTCCTAACAGCAGAAGCAGCAGAGGCACAAACTGCACGACGAGAGGGGACACCGTAGAACACGTCTCTGTCCCGGCACATTTGCGTGTGCGATACTTCCCTCCGGGTCTTCGGGCCTTGCGAAGCTCTGTGTACTGCGAGAGCAGCTACTCGCAGCTGAGAAGGACCGTGGAGCTAGCGGCGAATTCGGAGAGCTCTTCACTGCACTGCGCCGCTCGCAAGCGGCTTCGTTCTTCGCCTTCTGCCGTCCGGCGAGAGCTGAACTCCAGCGGTCAGCTGCAGCTCTGCCCAACAGCGTGTTCTCGGTTCTGCGGGCAAGCACGCCCTCTTGCCTTGGCCCCGAGAGCAAAGTCCCGAGCGAGCACTCGACTCAGTGCAATGCACCCGGAAGGACGCTCTCGCTCGCCTTTCAAGGAGCGATTCCTGACAGCAGAAGCAGCAGAGGCACAAACTGCACGACGAGAAGGGACAACGCAGACCACGTCTCTGTCCCGGCACATTTCCGTGTGCGATACTTCCCTCCGGCTCTTCGGGCCTTGCGAAGCTCTGTGTACTGCGAGCGCTGCTACTCGCAGCTGAGAAGGACCGTGGAGCTAGCGGCGAATTCGGAGAGCTCTTCGCTGCACTGCGCCGCTCGCAAGCGGCTTCGTTCTTCGCCTTCTGCCGTCCGGCGAGAGCTGAACTCCAGCGGTCAGTTGCAGCTCTGCCCAACAGCGTGTTCTCGGTTCTGCGGGCAAGCACGCCCTCTTGCCTTGGCCCCGAGAGCAAAGTCCCGAGCGAGCACTCGACTCAGTGCAATGCACCCGGAAGGACGCTCTCGCTCGCCTTTCAAGGAGCGATTCCTAACAGCAGAAGCAGCAGAGGCACAAACTGCACGACGAGAGGGGACAACGTAGAACACGTCTCTGTCCCGGCACATTTGCGTGTGCGATACTTCCCTCCGGCTCTTCGGGCCTTGCGAAGCTCTGTGTACTGCGAGAGCAGCTACTCGCAGCTGAGAAGGACCGTGGAGCTAGCGGCGAATTCGGAGAGCTCTTCGCTGCACTGCGCCGCTCGCAAGCGGCTTCGTTCTTCGCCTTCTGCCGTCCGGCGAGAGCTGAACTCCAGCGGTCAGTTGCAGCTCTGCCCAACAGCGTGTTCTCGGTTCTGCGGGCAAGCACGCCCTCTTGCCTTGGCCGCGAGAGCAAAGTCCCGAGCGAGCACTCGACTCAGTGCAATGCACCCGGAAGGACGCTCTCGCTCGCCTTTCAAGGAGCGATTCCTAACAGCAGAAGCAGCAGAGGCACAAACTGCACGACGAGAGGGGACAACGTAGAACACGTCTCTGTCCCGGCACATTTGCGTGTGCGATACTTCCCTCCGGCTCTTCGGGCCTTGCGAAGCTCTGTGTACTGCGAGAGCAGCTACTCGCAGCTGAGAAGGACCGTGGAGCTAGCGGCGAATTCGGAGAGCTCTTCGCTGCACTGCGCCGCTCGCAAGCGGCTTCGTTCTTCGCCTTCTGCCGTCCGGCGAGAGCTGAACTCCAGCGGTCAGTTGCAGCTCTGCCCAACAGCGTGTTCTCGGTTCTGCGGGCAAGCACGCCCTCTTGCCTTGGCCGCGAGAGCAAAGTCCCGAGCGAGCACTCGACTCAGTGCAATGCACCCGGAAGGACGCTCTCGCTCGCCTTTCAAGGAGCGATTCCTAACAGCAGAAGCAGCAGAGGCACAAACTGCACGACGGGAAGGGACAACGTAGAACACGTCTCTGTCCCGGCACATTTGCGTGTGCGATACTTCCCTCCGGCTCTTCGGGCCTTGCGAAGCTCTGTGTAATGCGAGAGCAGCTACTCGCAGCTGAGAAGGACCGTGGAGCTAGCGGCGAATTCGGAGAGCTCTTCGCTGCACTGCGCCGCTCGCAACCGCCTTCGTTCTTCGCCTTCTGCCGTCCGGCGAGAGCTGAACTCCAGCGGTCAGCTGCAGCTCTGCCCAACAGCGTGTTCTCGGTTCTGCGGGCAAGCACGCCCTCTTGCCTTGGCCCCGAGAGCAAAGTCCCGAGCGAGCACTCGACTCAGTGCAATGCACCCGGAAGGACGCTCTCGCTCGCCTTTCAAGGAGCGATTCCTGACAGCAGAAGCAGCAGAGGCACAAACTGCACGACGAGAGGGGACACCGTAGAACACGTCTCTGTCCTGGCACATTTGCGTGTGCGATACTTCCCTCCGGCTCTTCGGGCCTTGCGAAGCTCTGTGTACTGCGAGCGCTGCTACTCGCAGCTGAGAAGGACCGTGGAGCTAGCGGCGAATTCGGAGAGCTCTTCGCTGCACTGCGCCGCTCGCAAGCGGCTTCGTTCTTCGCCTTCTGCCGTCCGGCGAGAGCTGAACTCCAGCGGTCAGCTGCAGCTCTGCCCAACAGCGTGTTCTCGGTTCTGCGGGCAAGCACGCCCTCTTGCCTTGGCCCCGAGAGCAAAGTCCCGAGCGAGCACTCGACTCAGTGCAATGCACCCGGAAGGACGCTCTCGCTCGCCTTTCAAGGAGCGATTCCTAACAGCAGAAGCAGCAGAGGCACAAACTGCACGACGAGAGGGGACACCGTAGAACACGTCTCTGTCCCGGCACATTTGCGTGTGCGATACTTCCCTCCGGGTCTTCGGGCCTTGCGAAGCTCTGTGTACTGCGAGAGCAGCTACTCGCAGCTGAGAAGGACCGTGGAGCTAGCGGCGAATTCGGAGAGCTCTTCGCTGCACTGCGCCGCTCGCAAGCGCCTTCGTTCTTCGCCTTCTGCCGTCCGGCGAGAGCTGAACTCCAGCGGTCAGCTGCAGCTCTGCCCAACAGCGTGTTCTCGGTTCTGCGGGCAAGCACGCCCTCTTGCCTTGGCCCCGAGAGCAAAGTCCCGAGCGAGCACTCGACTCAGTGCAATGCACCCGGAAGGACGCTCTCGCTCGCCTTTCAAGGAGCGATTCCTGACAGCAGAAGCAGCAGAGGCACAAACTGCACGACGAGAAGGGACAACGCAGACCACGTCTCTGTCCCGGCACATTTCCGTGTGCGATACTTCCCTCCGGCTCTTCGGGCCTTGCGAAGCTCTGTGTACTGCGAGCGCTGCTACTCGCAGCTGAGAAGGACCGTGGAGCTAGCGGCGAATTCGGAGAGCTCTTCGCTGCACTGCGCCGCTCGCAAGCGCCTTCGTTCTTCGCCTTCTGCCGTCCGGCGAGAGCTGAACTCCAGCGGTCAGTTGCAGCTCTGCCCAACAGCGTGTTCTCGGTTCTGCGGGCAAGCACGCCCTCTTGCCTTGGCCCCGAGAGCAAAGTCCCGAGCGAGCACTCGACTCAGTGCAATGCACCCGGAAGGACGCTCTCGCTCGCCTTTCAAGGAGCGATTCCTAACAGCAGAAGCAGCAGAGGCACAAACTGCACGACGAGAGGGGACAACGCAGAAGAAGTCTCTGTCCCGGCACATTTGCGTGTGCGATACTTCCCTCCGGGTCTTCGGGCCTTGCGAAGCTCTGTGTACTGCGAGAGCAGCTACTCGCAGCTGAGAAGGACCGTGGAGCTAGCGGCGAATTCGGAGAGCTCTTCGCTGCACTGCGCCGCTCGCAAGCGGCTTCGTTCTTCGCCTTCTGCCGTCCGGCGAGAGCTGAACTCCAGCGGTCAGCTGCAGCTCTGCCCAACAGCGTGTTCTCGGTTCTGCGGGCAAGCACGCCCTCTTGCCTTGGCCCCGAGAGCAAAGTCCCGAGCGAGCACTCGACTCAGTGCAATGCACCCGGAAGGACGCTCTCGCTCGCCTTTCAAGGAGCGATTCCTAACAGCAGAAGCAGCAGAGGCACAAACTGCACGACGAGAGGGGACAACGTAGAACACGTCTCTGTCCCGGCACATTTGCGTGTGCGATACTTCCCTCCGGGTCTTCGGGCCTTGCGAAGCTCTGTGTACTGCGAGAGCAGCTACTCGCAGCTGAGAAGGACCGTGGAGCTAGCGGCGAATTCGGAGAGCTCTTCGCTGCACTGCGCCGCTCGCAAGCGCCTTCGTTCTTCGCCTTCTGCAGTCCGGCGAGAGCTGAACTCCAGCGGTCAGTTGCAGCTCTGCCCAACAGCGTGTTCTCGGTTCTGCGGGCAAGCACGCCCTCTTGCCTTGGCCGCGAGAGCAAAGTCCCGAGCGAGCACTCGACTCAGTGCAATGCACCCGGAAGGACGCTCTCGCTCGCCTTTCAAGGAGCGATTCCTAACAGCAGAAGCAGCAGAGGCACAAACTGCACGACGAGAGGGGACAACGTAGAACACGTCTCTGTCCCGGCACATTTGCGTGTGCGATACTTCCCTCCGGCTCTTCGGGCCTTGCGAAGCTCTGTGTACTGCGAGAGCAGCTACTCGCAGCTGAGAAGGACCGTGGAGCTAGCGGCGAATTCGGAGAGCTCTTCGCTGCACTGCGCCGCTCGCAAGCGCCTTCGTTCTTCGCCTTCTGCCGTCCGGCGAGAGCTGAACTCCAGCGGTCAGTTGCAGCTCTGCCCAACAGCGTGTTCTCGGTTCTGCGGGCAAGCACGCCCTCTTGCCTTGGCCGCGAGAGCAAAGTCCCGAGCGAGCACTCGACTCAGTGCAATGCACCCGGAAGGACGCTCTCGCTCGCCTTTCAAGGAGCGATTCCTAACAGCAGAAGCAGCAGAGGCACAAACTGCACGACGAGAGGGGACAACGTAGAACACGTCTCTGTCCCGGCACATTTGCGTGTGCGATACTTCCCTCCGGCTCTTCGGGCCTTGCGAAGCTCTGTGTACTGCGAGCGCTGCTACTCGCAGCTGAGAAGGACCGTGGAGCTAGCGGCGAATTCGGAGAGCTCTTCGCTGCACTGCGCCGCTCGCAAGCGCCTTCGTTCTTCGCCTTCTGCCGTCCGGCGAGAGCTGAACTCCAGCGGTCAGTTGCAGCTCTGCCCAACAGCGTGTTCTCGGTTTTGCGGGCAAGCACGCCCTCTTGCCTTGGCCGCGAGAGCAAAGTCCCGAGCGAGCACTCGACTCAGTGCAATGCACCCGGAAGGACGCTCTCGCTCGCCTTTCAAGGAGCGATTCCTAACAGCAGAAGCAGCAGAGGCACAAACTGCACGACGAGAGGGGACAACGTAGAACACGTCTCTGTCCCGGCACATTTGCGTGTGCGATACTTCCCTCCGGCTCTTCGGGCCTTGCGAAGCTCTGTGTACTGCGAGAGCAGCTACTCGCAGCTGAGAAGGACCGTGGAGCTAGCGGCGAATTCGGAGAGCTCTTCGCTGCACTGCGCCGCTCGCAAGCGGCTTCGTTCTTCGCCTTCTGCCGTCCGGCGAGAGCTGAACTCCAGCGGTCAGTTGCAGCTCTGCCCAACAGCGTGTTCTCGGTTCTGCGGGCAAGCACGCCCTCTTGCCTTGGCCGCGAGAGCAAAGTCCCGAGCGAGCACTCGACTCAGTGCAATGCACCCGGAAGGACGCTCTCGCTCGCCTTTCAAGGAGCGATTCCTAACAGCAGAAGCAGCAGAGGCACAAACTGCACGACGAGAGGGGACAACGTAGAACACGTCTCTGTCCCGGCACATTTGCGTGTGCGATACTTCCCTCCGGCTCTTCGGGCCTTGCGAAGCTCTGTGTACTGCGAGAGCAGCTACTCGCAGCTGAGAAGGACCGTGGAGCTAGCGGCGAATTCGGAGAGCTCTTCGCTGCACTGCGCCGCTCGCAACCGCCTTCGTTCTTCGCCTTCTGCCGTCCGGCGAGAGCTGAACTCCAGCGGTCAGTTGCAGCTCTGCCCAACAGCGTGTTCTCGGTTCTGCGGGCAAGCACGCCCTCTTGCCTTGGCCGCGAGAGCAAAGTCCCGAGCGAGCACTCGACTCAGTGCAATGCACCCGGAAGGACGCTCTCGCTCGCCTTTCAAGGAGCGATTCCTAACAGCAGAAGCAGCAGAGGCACAAACTGCACGACGAGAGGGGACAACGTAGAACACGTCTCTGTCCTGGCACATTTGCGTGTGCGATACTTCCCTCCGGCTCTTCGGGCCTTGCGAAGCTCTGTGTACTGCGAGCGCTGCTACTCGCAGCTGAGAAGGACCGTGGAGCTAGCGGCGAATTCGGAGAGCTCTTCGCTGCACTGCGCCGCTCGCAAGCGGCTTCGTTCTTCGCCTTCTGCCGTCCGGCGAGAGCTGAACTCCAGCGGTCAGTTGCAGCTCTGCCCAACAGCGTGTTCTCGGTTCTGCGGGCAAGCACGCCCTCTTGCCTTGGCCGCGAGAGCAAAGTCCCGAGCGAGCACTCGACTCAGTGCAATGCACCCGGAAGGACGCTCTCGCTCGCCTTTCAAGGAGCGATTCCTAACAGCAGAAGCAGCAGAGGCACAAACTGCACGACGAGAGGGGACAACGTAGAACACGTCTCTGTCCCGGCACATTTGCGTGTGCGATACTTCCCTCCGGCTCTTCGGGCCTTGCGAAGCTCTGTGTACTGCGAGAGCAGCTACTCGCAGCTGAGAAGGACCGTGGAGCTAGCGGCGAATTCGGAGAGCTCTTCGCTGCACTGCGCCGCTCGCAAGCGGCTTCGTTCTTCGCCTTCTGCCGTCCGGCGAGAGCTGAACTCCAGCGGTCAGTTGCAGCTCTGCCCAACAGCGTGTTCTCGGTTCTGCGGGCAAGCACGCCCTCTTGCCTTGGCCGCGAGAGCAAAGTCCCGAGCGAGCACTCGACTCAGTGCAATGCACCCGGAAGGACGCTCTCGCTCGCCTTTCAAGGAGCGATTCCTAACAGCAGAAGCAGCAGAGGCACAAACTGCACGACGAGAGGGGACAACGTAGAACACGTCTCTGTCCCGGCACATTTGCGTGTGCGATACTTCCCTCCGGCTCTTCGGGCCTTGCGAAGCTCTGTGTACTGCGAGAGCAGCTACTCGCAGCTGAGAAGGACCGTGGAGCTAGCGGCGAATTCGGAGAGCTCTTCGCTGCACTGCGCCGCTCGCAAGCGGCTTCGTTCTTCGCCTTCTGCCGTCCGGCGAGAGCTGAACTCCAGCGGTCAGTTGCAGCTCTGCCCAACAGCGTGTTCTCGGTTCTGCGGGCAAGCACGCCCTCTTGCCTTGGCCGCGAGAGCAAAGTCCCGAGCGAGCACTCGACTCAGTGCAATGCACCCGGAAGGACGCTCTCGCTCGCCTTTCAAGGAGCGATTCCTGACAGCAGAAGCAGCAGAGGCACAAACTGCACGACGAGAGGGGACACCGTAGAACACGTCTCTGTCCTGGCACATTTGCGTGTGCGATACTTCCCTCCGGCTCTTCGGGCCTTGCGAAGCTCTGTGTACTGCGAGCGCTGCTACTCGCAGCTGAGAAGGACCGTGGAGCTAGCGGCGAATTCGGAGAGCTCTTCGCTGCACTGCGCCGCTCGCAAGCGGCTTCGTTCTTCGCCTTCTGCCGTCCGGCGAGAGCTGAACTCCAGCGGTCAGCTGCAGCTCTGCCCAACAGCGTGTTCTCGGTTCTGCGGGCAAGCACGCCCTCTTGCCTTGGCCCCGAGAGCAAAGTCCCGAGCGAGCACTCGACTCAGTGCAATGCACCCGGAAGGACGCTCTCGCTCGCCTTTCAAGGAGCGATTCCTAACAGCAGAAGCAGCAGAGGCACAAACTGCACGACGAGAGGGGACACCGTAGAACACGTCTCTGTCCCGGCACATTTGCGTGTGCGATACTTCCCTCCGGGTCTTCGGGCCTTGCGAAGCTCTGTGTACTGCGAGAGCAGCTACTCGCAGCTGAGAAGGACCGTGGAGCTAGCGGCGAATTCGGAGAGCTCTTCGCTGCACTGCGCCGCTCGCAAGCGGCTTCGTTCTTCGCCTTCTGCCGTCCGGCGAGAGCTGAACTCCAGCGGTCAGCTGCAGCTCTGCCCAACAGCGTGTTCTCGGTTCTGCGGGCAAGCACGCCCTCTTGCCTTGGCCCCGAGAGCAAAGTCCCGAGCGAGCACTCGACTCAGTGCAATGCACCCGGAAGGACGCTCTCGCTCGCCTTTCAAGGAGCGATTCCTAACAGCAGAAGCAGCAGAGGCACAAACTGCACGACGAGAGGGGACACCGTAGAACACGTCTCTGTCCCGGCACATTTGCGTGTGCGATACTTCCCTCCGGGTCTTCGGGCCTTGCGAAGCTCTGTGTACTGCGAGAGCAGCTACTCGCAGCTGAGAAGGACCGTGGAGCTAGCGGCGAATTCGGAGAGCTCTTCGCTGCACTGCGCCGCTCGCAAGCGGCTTCGTTCTTCGCCTTCTGCCGTCCGGCGAGAGCTGAACTCCAGCGGTCAGCTGCAGCTCTGCCCAACAGCGTGTTCTCGGTTCTGCGGGCAAGCACGCCCTCTTGCCTTGGCCGCGAGAGCAAAGTCCCGAGCGAGCACTCGACTCAGTGCAATGCACCCGGAAGGACGCTCTCGCTCGCCTTTCAAGGAGCGATTCCTGACAGCAGAAGCAGCAGAGGCACAAACTGCACGACGAGAAGGGACAACGCAGACCACGTCTCTGTCCCGGCACATTTCCGTGTGCGATACTTCCCTCCGGCTCTTCGGGCCTTGCGAAGCTCTGTGTACTGCGAGCGCTGCTACTCGCAGCTGAGAAGGACCGTGGAGCTAGCGGCGAATTCGGAGAGCTCTTCGCTGCACTGCGCCGCTCGCAAGCGCCTTCGTTCTTCGCCTTCTGCCGTCCGGCGAGAGCTGAACTCCAGCGGTCAGTTGCAGCTCTGCCCAACAGCGTGTTCTCGGTTCTGCGGGCAAGCACGCCCTCTTGCCTTGGCCCCGAGAGCAAAGTCCCGAGCGAGCACTCGACTCAGTGCAATGCACCCGGAAGGACGCTCTCGCTCGCCTTTCAAGGAGCGATTCCTAACAGCAGAAGCAGCAGAGGCACAAACTGCACGACGAGAGGGGACAACGTAGAACACGTCTCTGTCCCGGCACATTTGCGTGTGCGATACTTCCCTCCGGGTCTTCGGGCCTTGCGAAGCTCTGTGTACTGCGAGAGCAGCTACTCGCAGCTGAGAAGGACCGTGGAGCTAGCGGCGAATTCGGAGAGCTCTTCGCTGCACTGCGCCGCTCGCAAGCGCCTTCGTTCTTCGCCTTCTGCCGTCCGGCGAGAGCTGAACTCCAGCGGTCAGTTGCAGCTCTGCCCAACAGCGTGTTCTCGGTTCTGCGGGCAAGCACGCCCTCTTGCCTTGGCCGCGAGAGCGAAGTCCCGAGCGAGCACTCGACTCAGTGCAATGCACCCGGAAGGACGCTCTCGCTCGCCTTTCAAGGAGCGATTCCTAACAGCAGAAGCAGCAGAGGCACAAACTGCACGACGAGAGGGGACAACGTAGAACACGTCTCTGTCCCGGCACATTTGCGTGTGCGATACTTCCCTCCGGCTCTTCGGGCCTTGCGAAGCTCTGTGTACTGCGAGAGCAGCTACTCGCAGCTGAGAAGGACCGTGGAGCTAGCGGCGAATTCGGAGAGCTCTTCGCTGCACTGCGCCGCTCGCAAGCGGCTTCGTTCTTCGCCTTCTGCCGTCCGGCGAGAGCTGAACTCCAGCGGTCAGCTGCAGCTCTGCCCAACAGCGTGTTCTCGGTTCTGCGGGCAAGCACGCCCTCTTGCCTTGGCCGCGAGAGCAAAGTCCCGAGCGAGCACTCGACTCAGTGCAATGCACCCGGAAGGACGCTCTCGCTCGCCTTTCAAGGAGCGATTCCTAACAGCAGAAGCAGCAGAGGCACAAACTGCACGACGAGAGGGGACACCGTAGAACACGTCTCTGTCCCGGCACATTTGCGTGTGCGATACTTCCCTCCGGGTCTTCGGGCCTTGCGAAGCTCTGTGTACTGCGAGAGCAGCTACTCGCAGCTGAGAAGGACCGTGGAGCTAGCGGCGAATTCGGAGAGCTCTTCGCTGCACTGCGCCGCTCGCAAGCGCCTTCGTTCTTCGCCTTCTGCCGTCCGGCGAGAGCTGAACTCCAGCGGTCAGTTGCAGCTCTGCCCAACAGCGTGTTCTCGGTTCTGCGGGCAAGCACGCCCTCTTGCCTTGGCCGCGAGAGCAAAGTCCCGAGCGAGCACTCGACTCAGTGCAATGCACCCGGAAGGACGCTCTCGCTCGCCTTTCAAGGAGCGATTCCTGACAGCAGAAGCAGCAGAGGCACAAACTGCACGACGGGAAGGGACAACGTAGAACACGTCTCTGTCCCGGCACATTTGCGTGTGCGATACTTCCCTCCGGCTCTTCGGGCCTTGCGAAGCTCTGTGTACTGCGAGAGCAGCTACTCGCAGCTGAGAAGGACCGTGGAGCTAGCGGCGAATTCGGAGAGCTCTTCGCTGCACTGCGCCGCTCGCAACCGCCTTCGTTCTTCGCCTTCTGCCGTCCGGCGAGAGCTGAACTCCAGCGGTCAGCTGCAGCTCTGCCCAACAGCGTGTTCTCGGTTCTGCGGGCAAGCACGCCCTCTTGCCTTGGCCCCGAGAGCAAAGTCCCGAGCGAGCACTCGACTCAGTGCAATGCACCCGGAAGGACGCTCTCGCTCGCCTTTCAAGGAGCAATTCCTGACAGCAGAAGCAGCAGAGGCACAAACTGCACGACGAGAGGGGACACCGTAGAACACGTCTCTGTCCTGGCACATTTGCGTGTGCGATACTTCCCTCCGGCTCTTCGGGCCTTGCGAAGCTCTGTGTACTGCGAGCGCTGCTACTCGCAGCTGAGAAGGACCGTGGAGCTAGCGGCGAATTCGGAGAGCTCTTCGCTGCACTGCGCCGCTCGCAAGCGGCTTCGTTCTTCGCCTTCTGCCGTCCGGCGAGAGCTGAACTCCAGCGGTCAGCTGCAGCTCTGCCCAACAGCGTGTTCTCGGTTCTGCGGGCAAGCACGCCCTCTTGCCTTGGCCGCGAGAGCAAAGTCCCGAGCGAGCACTCGACTCAGTGCAATGCACCCGGAAGGACGCTCTCGCTCGCCTTTCAAGGAGCGATTCCTAACAGCAGAAGCAGCAGAGGCACAAACTGCACGACGAGAGGGGACAACGTAGAACACGTCTCTGTCCCGGCACATTTCCGTGTGCGATACTTCCCTCCGGCTCTTCGGGCCTTGCGAAGCTCTGTGTACTGCGAGAGCAGCTACTCGCAGCTGAGAAGGACCGTGGAGCTAGCGGCGAATTCGGAGAGCTCTTCGCTGCACTGCGCCGCTCGCAAGCGGCTTCGTTCTTCGCCTTCTGCCGTCCGGCGAGAGCTGAACTCCAGCGGTCAGTTGCAGCTCTGCCCAACAGCGTGTTCTCGGTTCTGCGGGCAAGCACGCCCTCTTGCCTTGGCCGCGAGAGCAAAGTCCCGAGCGAGCACTCGACTCAGTGCAATGCACCCGGAAGGACGCTCTCGCTCGCCTTTCAAGGAGCGATTCCTGACAGCAGAAGCAGCAGAGGCACAAACTGCACGACGGGAAGGGACAACGTAGAACACGTCTCTGTCCCGGCACATTTGCGTGTGCGATACTTCCCTCCGGCTCTTCGGGCCTTGCGAAGCTCTGTGTACTGCGAGAGCAGCTACTCGCAGCTGAGAAGGACCGTGGAGCTAGCGGCGAATTCGGAGAGCTCTTCGCTGCACTGCGCCGCTCGCAACCGCCTTCGTTCTTCGCCTTCTGCCGTCCGGCGAGAGCTGAACTCCAGCGGTCAGCTGCAGCTCTGCCCAACAGCGTGTTCTCGGTTCTGCGGGCAAGCACGCCCTCTTGCCTTGGCCCCGAGAGCAAAGTCCCGAGCGAGCACTCGACTCAGTGCAATGCACCCGGAAGGACGCTCTCGCTCGCCTTTCAAGGAGCGATTCCTGACAGCAGAAGCAGCAGAGGCACAAACTGCACGACGAGAGGGGACACCGTAGAACACGTCTCTGTCCTGGCACATTTGCGTGTGCGATACTTCCCTCCGGCTCTTCGGGCCTTGCGAAGCTCTGTGTACTGCGAGCGCTGCTACTCGCAGCTGAGAAGGACCGTGGAGCTAGCGGCGAATTCGGAGAGCTCTTCGCTGCACTGCGCCGCTCGCAAGCGGCTTCGTTCTTCGCCTTCTGCCGTCCGGCGAGAGCTGAACTCCAGCGGTCAGCTGCAGCTCTGCCCAACAGCGTGTTCTCGGTTTCTGCGGGCAAGCACGCCCTCTTGCCTTGGCCCGAGAGCAAAGTCCCGAGCGAGCACTCGACTCAGTGCAATGCACCCGGAAGGACGCTCTCGCTCGCCTTTCAAGGAGCGATTCCTAACAGCAGAAGCAGCAGAGGCACAAACTGCACGACGAGAGGGGACACCGTAGAACACGTCTCTGTCCCGGCACATTTGCGTGTGCGATACTTCCCTCCGGGTCTTCGGGCCTTGCGAAGCTCTGTGTACTGCGAGAGCAGCTACTCGCAGCTGAGAAGGACCGTGGAGCTAGCGGCGAATTCGGAGAGCTCTTCGCTGCACTGCGCCGCTCGCAAGCGCCTTCGTTCTTCGCCTTCTGCCGTCCGGCGAGAGCTGAACTCCAGCGGTCAGCTGCAGCTCTGCCCAACAGCGTGTTCTCGGTTCTGCGGGCAAGCACGCCCTCTTGCCTTGGCCCCGAGAGCAAAGTCCCGAGCGAGCACTCGACTCAGTGCAATGCACCCGGAAGGACGCTCTCGCTCGCCTTTCAAGGAGCGATTCCTGACAGCAGAAGCAGCAGAGGCACAAACTGCACGACGAGAAGGGACAACGCAGACCACGTCTCTGTCCCGGCACATTTCCGTGTGCGATACTTCCCTCCGGCTCTTCGGGCCTTGCGAAGCTCTGTGTACTGCGAGCGCTGCTACTCGCAGCTGAGAAGGACCGTGGAGCTAGCGGCGAATTCGGAGAGCTCTTCGCTGCACTGCGCCGCTCGCAAGCGCCTTCGTTCTTCGCCTTCTGCCGTCCGGCGAGAGCTGAACTCCAGCGGTCAGTTGCAGCTCTGCCCAACAGCGTGTTCTCGGTTCTGCGGGCAAGCACGCCCTCTTGCCTTGGCCCCGAGAGCAAAGTCCCGAGCGAGCACTCGACTCAGTGCAATGCACCCGGAAGGACGCTCTCGCTCGCCTTTCAAGGAGCGATTCCTAACAGCAGAAGCAGCAGAGGCACAAACTGCACGACGAGAGGGGACAACGCAGAAGAAGTCTCTGTCCCGGCACATTTGCGTGTGCGATACTTCCCTCCGGGTCTTCGGGCCTTGCGAAGCTCTGTGTACTGCGAGAGCAGCTACTCGCAGCTGAGAAGGACCGTGGAGCTAGCGGCGAATTCGGAGAGCTCTTCGCTGCACTGCGCCGCTCGCAAGCGGCTTCGTTCTTCGCCTTCTGCCGTCCGGCGAGAGCTGAACTCCAGCGGTCAGCTGCAGCTCTGCCCAACAGCGTGTTCTCGGTTCTGCGGGCAAGCACGCCCTCTTGCCTTGGCCCCGAGAGCAAAGTCCCGAGCGAGCACTCGACTCAGTGCAATGCACCCGGAAGGACGCTCTCGCTCGCCTTTCAAGGAGCGATTCCTAACAGCAGAAGCAGCAGAGGCACAAACTGCACGACGAGAGGGGACAACGTAGAACACGTCTCTGTCCCGGCACATTTGCGTGTGCGATACTTCCCTCCGGGTCTTCGGGCCTTGCGAAGCTCTGTGTACTGCGAGAGCAGCTACTCGCAGCTGAGAAGGACCGTGGAGCTAGCGGCGAATTCGGAGAGAGCTCTTCGCTGCACTGCGCCGCTCGCAAGCGCCTTCGTTCTTCGCCTTCTGCAGTCCGGCGAGAGCTGAACTCCAGCGGTCAGTTGCAGCTCTGCCCAACAGCGTGTTCTCGGTTCTGCGGGCAAGCACGCCCTCTTGCCTTGGCCGCGAGAGCAAAGTCCCGAGCGAGCACTCGACTCAGTGCAATGCACCCGGAAGGACGCTCTCGCTCGCCTTTCAAGGAGCGATTCCTAACAGCAGAAGCAGCAGAGGCACAAACTGCACGACGAGAGGGGACAACGTAGAACACGTCTCTGTCCCGGCACATTTGCGTGTGCGATACTTCCCTCCGGCTCTTCGGGCCTTGCGAAGCTCTGTGTACTGCGAGAGCAGCTACTCGCAGCTGAGAAGGACCGTGGAGCTAGCGGCGAATTCGGAGAGCTCTTCGCTGCACTGCGCCGCTCGCAAGCGCCTTCGTTCTTCGCCTTCTGCCGTCCGGCGAGAGCTGAACTCCAGCGGTCAGTTGCAGCTCTGCCCAACAGCGTGTTCTCGGTTCTGCGGGCAAGCACGCCCTCTTGCCTTGGCCGCGAGAGCAAAGTCCCGAGCGAGCACTCGACTCAGTGCAATGCACCCGGAAGGACGCTCTCGCTCGCCTTTCAAGGAGCGATTCCTAACAGCAGAAGCAGCAGAGGCACAAACTGCACGACGAGAGGGACAACGTAGAACACGTCTCTGTCCCGGCACATTTGCGTGTGCGATACTTCCCTCCGGCTCTTCGGGCCTTGCGAAGCTCTGTGTACTGCGAGCGCTGCTACTCGCAGCTGAGAAGGACCGTGGAGCTAGCGGCGAATTCGGAGAGCTCTTCGCTGCACTGCGCCGCTCGCAAGCGCCTTCGTTCTTCGCCTTCTGCCGTCCGGCGAGAGCTGAACTCCAGCGGTCAGTTGCAGCTCTGCCCAACAGCGTGTTCTCGGTTTCTGCGGGCAAGCACGCCCTCTTGCCTTGGCCGCGAGAGCAAAGTCCCGAGCGAGCACTCGACTCAGTGCAATGCACCCGGAAGGACGCTCTCGCTCGCCTTTCAAGGAGCGATTCCTAACAGCAGAAGCAGCAGAGGCACAAACTGCACGACGAGAGGGGACAACGTAGAACACGTCTCTGTCCCGGCACATTTGCGTGTGCGATACTTCCCTCCGGCTCTTCGGGCCTTGCGAAGCTCTGTGTACTGCGAGAGCAGCTACTCGCAGCTGAGAAGGACCGTGGAGCTAGCGGCGAATTCGGAGAGCTCTTCGCTGCACTGCGCCGCTCGCAAGCGCTTCGTTCTTCGCCTTCTGCCGTCCGGCGAGAGCTGAACTCCAGCGGTCAGTTGCAGCTCTGCCCAACAGCGTGTTCTCGGTTCTGCGGGCAAGCACGCCCTCTTGCCTTGGCCGCGAGAGCAAAGTCCCGAGCGAGCACTCGACTCAGTGCAATGCACCCGGAAGGACGCTCTCGCTCGCCTTTCAAGGAGCGATTCCTAACAGCAGAAGCAGCAGAGGCACAAACTGCACGACGAGAGGGGACAACGTAGAACACGTCTCTGTCCCGGCACATTTGCGTGTGCGATACTTCCCTCCGGCTCTTCGGGCCTTGCGAAGCTCTGTGTACTGCGAGAGCAGCTACTCGCAGCTGAGAAGGACCGTGGAGCTAGCGGCGAATTCGGAGAGCTCTTCGCTGCACTGCGCCGCTCGCAAGCGGCTTCGTTCTTCGCCTTCTGCCGTCCGGCGAGAGCTGAACTCCAGCGGTCAGTTGCAGCTCTGCCCAACAGCGTGTTCTCGGTTCTGCGGGCAAGCACGCCCTCTTGCCTTGGCCGCGAGAGCAAAGTCCCGAGCGAGCACTCGACTCAGTGCAATGCACCCGGAAGGACGCTCTCGCTCGCCTTTCAAGGAGCGATTCCTAACAGCAGAAGCAGCAGAGGCACAAACTGCACGACGAGAGGGGACAACGTAGAACACGTCTCTGTCCTGGCACATTTGCGTGTGCGATACTTCCCTCCGGCTCTTCGGGCCTTGCGAAGCTCTGTGTACTGCGAGCGCTGCTACTCGCAGCTGAGAAGGACCGTGGAGCTAGCGGCGAATTCGGAGAGCTCTTCGCTGCACTGCGCCGCTCGCAAGCGGCTTCGTTCTTCGCCTTCTGCCGTCCGGCGAGAGCTGAACTCCAGCGGTCAGTTGCAGCTCTGCCCAACAGCGTGTTCTCGGTTCTGCGGGCAAGCACGCCCTCTTGCCTTGGCCGCGAGAGCAAAGTCCCGAGCGAGCACTCGACTCAGTGCAATGCACCCGGAAGGACGCTCTCGCTCGCCTTTCAAGGAGCGATTCCTAACAGCAGAAGCAGCAGAGGCACAAACTGCACGACGAGAGGGGACAACGTAGAACACGTCTCTGTCCCGGCACATTTGCGTGTGCGATACTTCCCTCCGGCTCTTCGGGCCTTGCGAAGCTCTGTGTACTGCGAGAGCAGCTACTCGCAGCTGAGAAGGACCGTGGAGCTAGCGGCGAATTCGGAGAGCTCTTCGCTGCACTGCGCCGCTCGCAAGCGGCTTCGTTCTTCGCCTTCTGCCGTCCGGCGAGAGCTGAACTCCAGCGGTCAGTTGCAGCTCTGCCCAACAGCGTGTTCTCGGTTCTGCGGGCAAGCACGCCCTCTTGCCTTGGCCGCGAGAGCAAAGTCCGAGCGAGCACTCGACTCAGTGCAATGCACCCGGAAGGACGCTCTCGCTCGCCTTTCAAGGAGCGATTCCTAACAGCAGAAGCAGCAGAGGCACAAACTGCACGACGAGAGGGGACAACGTAGAACACGTCTCTGTCCGGCACATTTGCGTGTGCGATACTTCCCTCCGGCTCTTCGGGCCTTGCGAAGCTCTGTGTACTGCGAGAGCAGCTACTCGCAGCTGAGAAGGACCGTGGAGCTAGCGGCGAATTCGGAGAGCTCTTCGCTGCACTGCGCCGCTCGCAAGCGGCTTCGTTCTTCGCCTTCTGCCGTCCGGCGAGAGCTGAACTCCAGCGGTCAGTTGCAGCTCTGCCCAACAGCGTGTTCTCGGTTCTGCGGGCAAGCACGCCCTCTTGCCTTGGCCGCGAGAGCAAAGTCCCGAGCGAGCACTCGACTCAGTGCAATGCACCCGGAAGGACGCTCTCGCTCGCCTTTCAAGGAGCGATTCCTGACAGCAGAAGCAGCAGAGGCACAAACTGCACGACGAGAGGGACACCGTAGAACACGTCTCTGTCCTGGCACATTTGCGTGTGCGATACTTCCCTCCGGCTCTTCGGGCCTTGCGAAGCTCTGTGTACTGCGAGCGCTGCTACTCGCAGCTGAGAAGGACCGTGGAGCTAGCGGCGAATTCGGAGAGCTCTTCGCTGCACTGCGCCGCTCGCAAGCGGCTTCGTTCTTCGCCTTCTGCCGTCCGGCGAGAGCTGAACTCCAGCGGTCAGCTGCAGCTCTGCCCAACAGCGTGTTCTCGGTTCTGCGGGCAAGCACGCCCTCTTGCCTTGGCCCCGAGAGCAAAGTCCCGAGCGAGCACTCGACTCAGTGCAATGCACCCGGAAGGACGCTCTCGCTCGCCTTTCAAGGAGCGATTCCTAACAGCAGAAGCAGCAGAGGCACAAACTGCACGACGAGAGGGGACACCGTAGAACACGTCTCTGTCCCGGCACATTTGCGTGTGCGATACTTCCCTCCGGGTCTTCGGGCCTTGCGAAGCTCTGTGTACTGCGAGAGCAGCTACTCGCAGCTGAGAAGGACCGTGGAGCTAGCGGCGAATTCGGAGAGCTCTTCGCTGCACTGCGCCGCTCGCAAGCGGCTTCGTTCTTCGCCTTCTGCCGTCCGGCGAGAGCTGAACTCCAGCGGTCAGCTGCAGCTCTGCCCAACAGCGTGTTCTCGGTTCTGCGGGCAAGCACGCCCTCTTGCCTTGGCCCCGAGAGCAAAGTCCCGAGCGAGCACTCGACTCAGTGCAATGCACCCGGAAGGACGCTCTCGCTCGCCTTTCAAGGAGCGATTCCTAACAGCAGAAGCAGCAGAGGCACAAACTGCACGACGAGAGGGGACACCGTAGAACACGTCTCTGTCCCGGCACATTTGCGTGTGCGATACTTCCCTCCGGCTCTTCGGGCCTTGCGAAGCTCTGTGTACTGCGAGAGCAGCTACTCGCAGCTGAGAAGGACCGTGGAGCTAGCGGCGAATTCGGAGAGCTCTTCGCTGCACTGCGCCGCTCGCAAGCGGCTTCGTTCTTCGCCTTCTGCCGTCCGGCGAGAGCTGAACTCCAGCGGTCAGCTGCAGCTCTGCCCAACAGCGTGTTCTCGGTTCTGCGGGCAAGCACGCCCTCTTGCCTTGGCCGCGAGAGCAAAGTCCCGAGCGAGCACTCGACTCAGTGCAATGCACCCGGAAGGACGCTCTCGCTCGCCTTTCAAGGAGCGATTCCTGACAGCAGAAGCAGCAGAGGCACAAACTGCACGACGAGAAGGGACAACGCAGACCACGTCTCTGTCCCGGCACATTTCCGTGTGCGATACTTCCCTCCGGCTCTTCGGGCCTTGCGAAGCTCTGTGTACTGCGAGCGCTGCTACTCGCAGCTGAGAAGGACCGTGGAGCTAGCGGCGAATTCGGAGAGCTCTTCGCTGCACTGCGCCGCTCGCAAGCGCCTTCGTTCTTCGCCTTCTGCCGTCCGGCGAGAGCTGAACTCCAGCGGTCAGTTGCAGCTCTGCCCAACAGCGTGTTCTCGGTTCTGCGGGCAAGCACGCCCTCTTGCCTTGGCCCCGAGAGCAAAGTCCCGAGCGAGCACTCGACTCAGTGCAATGCACCCGGAAGGACGCTCTCGCTCGCCTTTCAAGGAGCGATTCCTAACAGCAGAAGCAGCAGAGGCACAAACTGCACGACGAGAGGGGACAACGTAGAACACGTCTCTGTCCCGGCACATTTGCGTGTGCGATACTTCCCTCCGGGTCTTCGGGCCTTGCGAAGCTCTGTGTACTGCGAGAGCAGCTACTCGCAGCTGAGAAGGACCGTGGAGCTAGCGGCGAATTCGGAGAGCTCTTCGCTGCACTGCGCCGCTCGCAAGCGCCTTCGTTCTTCGCCTTCTGCCGTCCGGCGAGAGCTGAACTCCAGCGGTCAGTTGCAGCTCTGCCCAACAGCGGGTTCTCGGTTCTGCGGGCAAGCACGCCCTCTTGCCTTGGCCGCGAGAGCGAAGTCCCCGAGCGAGCACTCGACTCAGTGCAATGCACCCGGAAGGACGCTCTCGCTCGCCTTTCAAGGAGCGATTCCTAACAGCAGAAGCAGCAGAGGCACAAACTGCACGACGAGAGGGGACAACGTAGAACACGTCTCTGTCCCGGCACATTTGCGTGTGCGATACTTCCCTCCGGCTCTTCGGGCCTTGCGAAGCTCTGTGTACTGCGAGAGCAGCTACTCGAAGCTGAGAAGGACCGTGGAGCTAGCGGCGAATTCGGAGAGCTCTTCGCTGCACTGCGCCGCTCGCAAGCGGCTTCGTTCTTCGCCTTCTGCCGTCCGGCGAGAGCTGAACTCCAGCGGTCAGCTGCAGCTCTGCCCAACAGCGTGTTCTCGGTTCTGCGGGCAAGCACGCCCTCTTGCCTTGGCCGCGAGAGCAAAGTCCCGAGCGAGCACTCGACTCAGTGCAATGCACCCGGAAGGACGCTCTA
>NW_028276688.1:0-68346 GCF_052056855.1 Sturnus vulgaris | reverse complement strand
TAGCTAGCGGCGAATTCGGAGAGCTCTTCGCTGCACTGCGCCGCTCGCAAGCGGCTTCGTTCTTCGCCTTCTGCCGTCCGGCGAGAGCTGAACTCCAGCGGTCAGTTGCAGCTCTGCCCAACAGCGTGTTCTCGGTTCTGCGGGCAAGCACGCCCTCTTGCCTTGGCCCCGAGAGCAAAGTCCCGAGCGAGCACTCGACTCAGTGCAATGCACCCGGAAGGACGCTCTCGCTCGCCTTTCAAGGAGCGATTCCTAACAGCAGAAGCAGCAGAGGCACAAACTGCACGACGAGAAGGGACAACGTAGAGCACGTCTCTGTCCTGGCACATTTGCGTGTGCGATACTTCCCTCCGGCTCTTCGGGCCTTGCGAAGCTCTGTGTACTGCGAGCGCTGCTACTCGCAGCTGAGAAGGACCGTGGAGCTAGCGGCGAATTCGGAGAGCTCTTCGCTGCACTGCGCCGCTCGCAAGCGCCTTCGTTCTTCGCCTTCTGCCGTCCGGCGAAGGCTGAACTCCAGCGGTCAGTTGCAGCTCTGCCCAACAGCGTGTTCTCGGTTCTGCGGGCAAGCACGCCCTCTTGCCTTGGCCCCGAGAGCAAAGTCCCGAGCGAGCACTCGACTCAGTGCAATGCACCCGGAAGGACGCTCTCGCTCGCCTTTCAAGGAGCGATTCCTAACAGCAGAAGCAGCAGAGGCACAAACTGGACGACGAGAGGGGACAACGTAGAACACGTCTCTGTCCTGGCACATTTGCGTGTGCGATACTTCCCTCCGGCTCTTCGGGCCTTGCGAAGCTCTGTGTACTGCGAGCGCTGCTACTCGCAGCTGAGAAGGACCGTGGAGCTAGCGGCGAATTCGGAGAGCTCTTCGCTGCACTGCGCCGCTCGCAAGCGGCTTCGTTCTTCGCCTTCTGCCGTCCGGCGAGAGCTGAACTCCAGCGGTCAGTTGCAGCTCTGCCCAACAGCGTGTTCTCGGTTCTGCGGGCAAGCACGCCCTCTTGCCTTGGCCCCGAGAGCAAAGTCCCGAGCGAGCACTCGACTCAGTGCAATGCACCCGGAAGGACGCTCTCGCTCGCCTTTCAAGGAGCGATTCCTAACAGCAGAAGCAGCAGAGGCACAAACTGCACGACGAGAAGGGACAACGTAGAGCACGTCTCTGTCCTGGCACATTTGCGTGTGCGATACTTCCCTCCGGCTCTTCGGGCCTTGCGAAGCTCTGTGTACTGCGAGCGCTGCTACTCGCAGCTGAGAAGGACCGTGGAGCTAGCGGCGAATTCGGAGAGCTCTTCGCTGCACTGCGCCGCTCGCAAGCGGCTTCGTTCTTCGCCTTCTGCCGTCCGGCGAGAGCTGAACTCCAGCGGTCAGTTGCAGCTCTGCCCAACAGCGTGTTCTCAGTTCTGCGGGCAAGCACGCCCTCTTGCCTTGGCCGCGAGAGCAAAGTCCCGAGCGAGCACTCGACTCAGTGCAATGCATCCGGAAGGACGCTCTCGCTCGCCTTTCAAGGAGCGATTCCTAACAGCAGAAGCAGCAGAGGCACAAACTGCACGACGAGAGGGGACAACGTAGAACACGTCTCTGTCCTGGCACATTTTCGTGTGCGATACTTCCCTCCGGGTCTTCGGGCCTTGCGAAGCTCTGTGTACTGCGAGCGCTGCTACTCGCAGCTGAGAAGGACCGTGGAGCTAGCGGCGAATTCGGAGAGCTCTTCGCTGCACTGCGCCGCTCGCAAGCGGCTTCGTTCTTCGCCTTCTGCCGTCCGGCGAGAGCTGAACTCCAGCGGTCAGTTGCAGCTCTGCCCAACAGCGTGTTCTCGGTTCTGCGGGCAAGCACGCCCTCTTGCCTTGGCCCCGAGAGCAAAGTCCCGAGCGAGCACTCGACTCAGTGCAATGCACCCGGAAGGACGCTCTCGCTCGCCTTTCAAGGAGCGATTCCTAACAGCAGAAGCAGCAGAGGCACAAACTGCACGACGAGAGGGGACAACGTAGAACACGTCTCTGTCCTGGCACATTTGCGTGTGCGATACTTCCCTCCGGCTCTTCGGGCCTTGCGAAGCTCTGTGTACTGCGAGCGCTGCTACTCGCAGCTGAGAAGGACCGTGGAGCTAGCGGCGAATTCGGAGAGCTCTTCGCTGCACTGCGCCGCTCGCAAGCGGCTTCGTTCTTCGCCTTCTGCCGTCCGGCGAGAGCTGAACTCCAGCGGTCAGTTGCAGCTCTGCCCAACAGCGTGTTCTCGGTTCTGCGGGCAAGCACGCCCTCTTGCCTTGGCCCCGAGAGCAAAGTCCCGAGCGAGCACTCGACTCAGTGCAATGCACCCGGAAGGACGCTCTCGCTCGCCTTTCAAGGAGCGATTCCTAACAGCAGAAGCAGCAGAGGCACAAACTGCACGACGAGAGGGGACAACGTAGAACACGTCTCTGTCCTGGCACATTTGCGTGTGCGATACTTCCCTCCGGCTCTTCGGGCCTTGCGAAGCTCTGTGTACTGCGAGCGCTGCTACTCGCAGCTGAGAAGGACCGTGGAGCTAGCGGCGAATTCGGAGAGCTCTTCGCTGCACTGCGCCGCTCGCAAGCGGCTTCGTTCTTCGCCTTCTGCCGTCCGGCGAGAGCTGAACTCCAGCGGTCAGTTGCAGCTCTGCCCAACAGCGTGTTCTCGGTTCTGCGGGCAAGCACGCCCTCTTGCCTTGGCCCCGAGAGCAAAGTCCCGAGCGAGCACTCGACTCAGTGCAATGCACCCGGAAGGACGCTCTCGCTCGCCTTTCAAGGAGCGATTCCTAACAGCAGAAGCAGCAGAGGCACAAACTGCACGACGAGAAGGGACAACGTAGAACACGTCTCTGTCCTGGCACATTTGCGTGTGCGATACTTCCCTCCGGCTCTTCGGGCCTTGCGAAGCTCTGTGTACTGCGAGCGCTGCTACTCGCAGCTGAGAAGGACCGTGGAGCTAGCGGCGAATTCGGAGAGCTCTTCGCTGCACTGCGCCGCTCGCAAGCGCCTTCGTTCTTCGCCTTCTGCCGTCCGGCGAAGGCTGAACTCCAGCGGTCAGTTGCAGCTCTGCCCAACAGCGTGTTCTCGGTTCTGCGGGCAAGCACGCCCTCTTGCCTTGGCCCCGAGAGCAAAGTCCCGAGCGAGCACTCGACTCAGTGCAATGCACCCGGAAGGACGCTCTCGCTCGCCTTTCAAGGAGCGATTCCTAACAGCAGAAGCAGCAGAGGCACAAACTGGACGACGAGAGGGGACAACGTAGAACACGTCTCTGTCCTGGCACATTTGCGTGTGCGATACTTCCCTCCGGCTCTTCGGGCCTTGCGAAGCTCTGTGTACTGCGAGCGCTGCTACTCGCAGCTGAGAAGGACCGTGGAGCTAGCGGCGAATTCGGAGAGCTCTTCGCTGCACTGCGCCGCTCGCAAGCGGCTTCGTTCTTCGCCTTCTGCCGTCCGGCGAGAGCTGAACTCCAGCGGTCAGTTGCAGCTCTGCCCAACAGCGTGTTCTCGGTTCTGCGGGCAAGCACGCCCTCTTGCCTTGGCCCCGAGAGCAAAGTCCCGAGCGAGCACTCGACTCAGTGCAATGCACCCGGAAGGACGCTCTCGCTCGCCTTTCAAGGAGCGATTCCTAACAGCAGAAGCAGCAGAGGCACAAACTGCACGACGAGAGGGGACAACGTAGATCACGTCTCTGTCCTGGCACATTTGCGTGTGCGATACTTCCCTCCGGCTCTTCGGGCCTTGCGAAGCTCTGTGTACTGCGAGCGCTGCTACTCGCAGCTGAGAAGGACCGTGGAGCTAGCGGCGAATTCGGAGAGCTCTTCGCTGCACTGCGCCGCTCGCAAGCGCCTTCGTTCTTCGCCTTCTGCCGTCCGGCGAGAGCTGAACTCCAGCGGTCAGTTGCAGCTCTGCCCAACAGCGTGTTCTCGGTTCTGCGGGCAAGCACGCCCTCTTGCCTTGGCCCCGAGAGCAAAGTCCCGAGCGAGCACTCGACTCAGTGCAATGCACCCGGAAGGACGCTCTCGCTCGCCTTTCAAGGAGCGATTCCTAACAGCAGAAGCAGCAGAGGCACAAACTGCACGACGAGAGGGGACAACGTAGATCACGTCTCTGTCCTGGCACATTTGCGTGTGCGATACTTCCCTCCGGCTCTTCGGGCCTTGCGAAGCTCTGTGTACTGCGAGCGCTGCTACTCGCAGCTGAGAAGGACCGTGGAGCTAGCGGCGAATTCGGAGAGCTCTTCGCTGCACTGCGCCGCTCGCAAGCGGCTTCGTTCTTCGCCTTCTGCCGTCCGGCGAGAGCTGAACTCCAGCGGTCAGTTGCAGCTCTGCCCAACAGCGTGTTCTCGGTTCTGCGGGCAAGCACGCCCTCTTGCCTTGGCCCCGAGAGCAAAGTCCCGAGCGAGCACTCGACTCAGTGCAATGCACCCGGAAGGACGCTCTCGCTCGCCTTTCAAGGAGCGATTCCTAACAGCAGAAGCAGCAGAGGCACAAACTGCACGACGAGAGGGGACAACGTAGAACACGTCTCTGTCCTGGCACATTTTCGTGTGCGATACTTCCCTCCGGCTCTTCGGGCCTTGCGAAGCTCTGTGTACTGCGAGCGCTGCTACTCGCAGCTGAGAAGGACCGTGGAGCTAGCGGCGAATTCGGAGAGCTCTTCGCTGCACTGCGCCGCTCGCAAGCGGCTTCGTTCTTCGCCTTCTGCCGTCCGGCGAGAGCTGAACTCCAGCGGTCAGTTGCAGCTCTGCCCAACAGCGTGTTCTCGGTTCTGCGGGCAAGCACGCCCTCTTGCCTTGGCCCCGAGAGCAAAGTCCCGAGCGAGCACTCGACTCAGTGCAATGCACCCGGAAGGACGCTCTCGCTCGCCTTTCAAGGAGCGATTCCTAACAGCAGAAGCAGCAGAGGCACAAACTGCACGACGAGAAGGGACAACGTAGAACACGTCTCTGTCCTGGCACATTTGCGTGTGCGATACTTCCCTCCGGTCTTCGGGCCTTGCGAAGCTCTGTGTACTGCGAGCGCTGCTACTCGCAGCTGAGAAGGACCGTGGAGCTAGCGGCGAATTCGGAGAGCTCTTCGCTGCACTGCGCCGCTCGCAAGCGGCTTCGTTCTTCGCCTTCTGCCGTCCGGCGAGAGCTGAACTCCAGCGGTCAGTTGCAGCTCTGCCCAACAGCGTGTTCTCGGTTCTGCGGGCAAGCACGCCCTCTTGCCTTGGCCCCGAGAGCAAAGTCCCGAGCGAGCACTCGACTCAGTGCAATGCACCCGGAAGGACGCTCTCGCTCGCCTTTCAAGGAGCGATTCCTA
Organism: Sturnus vulgaris; assembly: GCF_052056855.1. Lineage (NCBI taxonomy): Eukaryota > Metazoa > Chordata > Aves > Passeriformes > Sturnidae > Sturnus > Sturnus vulgaris. The sequence continues at coordinate 63,064 of NW_028276688.1, read as the reverse complement.
ACAGCAGAAGCAGCAGAGGCACAAACTGCACGACGAGAGGGGACAACGTAGAACACGTCTCTGTCCTGGCACATTTTCGTGTGCGATACTTCCCTCCGGCTCTTCGGGCCTTGCGAAGCTCTGTGTACTGCGAGCGCTGCTACTCGCAGCTGAGAAGGACCGTGGAGCTAGCGGCGAATTCGGAGAGCTCTTCGCTGCACTGCGCCGCTCGCAAGCGGCTTCGTTCTTCGCCTTCTGCCGTCCGGCGAGAGCTGAACTCCAGCGGTCAGTTGCAGCTCTGCCCAACAGCGTGTTCTCGGTTCTGCGGGCAAGCACGCCCTCTTGCCTTGGCCCCGAGAGCAAAGTCCCGAGCGAGCACTCGACTCAGTGCAATGCACCCGGAAGGACGCTCTCGCTCGCCTTTCAAGGAGCGATTCCTAACAGCAGAAGCAGCAGAGGCACAAACTGCACGACGAGAGGGGACAACGTAGATCACGTCTCTGTCCTGGCACATTTGCGTGTGCGATACTTCCCTCCGGGTCTTCGGGCCTTGCGAAGCTCTGTGTACTGCGAGCGCTGCTACTCGCAGCTGAGAAGGACCGTGGAGCTAGCGGCGAATTCGGAGAGCTCTTCGCTGCACTGCGCCGCTCGCAAGCGGCTTCGTTCTTCGCCTTCTGCCGTCCGGCGAGAGCTGAACTCCAGCGGTCAGTTGCAGCTCTGCCCAACAGCGTGTTCTCGGTTCTGCGGGCAAGCACGCCCTCTTGCCTTGGCCGCGAGAGCAAAGTCCCGAGCGAGCACTCGACTCAGTGCAATGCACCCGGAAGGACGCTCTCGCTCGCCTTTCAAGGAGCGATTCCTAACAGCAGAAGCAGCAGAGGCACAAACTGCACGACGAGAGGGGACAACGTAGAACACGTCTCTGTCCTGGCACATTTGCGTGTGCGATACTTCCCTCCGGCTCTTCGGGCCTTGCGAAGCTCTGTGTACTGCGAGCGCTGCTACTCGCAGCTGAGAAGGACCGTGGAGCTAGCGGCGAATTCGGAGAGCTCTTCGCTGCACTGCGCCGCTCGCAAGCGCCTTCGTTCTTCGCCTTCTGCCGTCCGGCGAGAGCTGAACTCCAGCGGTCAGTTGCAGCTCTGCCCAACAGCGTGTTCTCGGTTCTGCGGGCAAGCACGCCCTCTTGCCTTGGCCGCGAGAGCAAAGTCCCGAGCGAGCACTCGACTCAGTGCAATGCACCCGGAAGGACGCTCTCGCTCGCCTTTCAAGGAGCGATTCCTAACAGCAGAAGCAGCAGAGGCACAAACTGCACGACGAGAGGGGACAACGTAGAACACGTCTCTGTCCTGGCACATTTGCGTGTGCGATACTTCCCTCCGGCTCTTCGGGCCTTGCGAAGCTCTGTGTACTGCGAGCGCTGCTACTCGCAGCTGAGAAGGACCGTGGAGCTAGCGGCGAATTCGGAGAGCTCTTCGCTGCACTGCGCCGCTCGCAAGCGGCTTCGTTCTTCGCCTTCTGCCGTCCGGCGAGAGCTGAACTCCAGCGGTCAGTTGCAGCTCTGCCCAACAGCGTGTTCTCGGTTCTGCGGGCAAGCACGCCCTCTTGCCTTGGCCCCGAGAGCAAAGTCCCGAGCGAGCACTCGACTCAGTGCAATGCACCCGGAAGGACGCTCTCGCTCGCCTTTCAAGGAGCGATTCCTAACAGCAGAAGCAGCAGAGGCACAAACTGCACGACGAGAGGGGACAACGTAGAACACGTCTCTGTCCTGGCACATTTTCGTGTGCGATACTTCCCTCCGGCTCTTCGGGCCTTGCGAAGCTCTGTGTACTGCGAGCGCTGCTACTCGCAGCTGAGAAGGACCGTGGAGCTAGCGGCGAATTCGGAGAGCTCTTCGCTGCACTGCGCCGCTCGCAAGCGGCTTCGTTCTTCGCCTTCTGCCGTCCGGCGAGAGCTGAACTCCAGCGGTCAGTTGCAGCTCTGCCCAACAGCGTGTTCTCGGTTCTGCGGGCAAGCACGCCCTCTTGCCTTGGCCCCGAGAGCAAAGTCCCGAGCGAGCACTCGACTCAGTGCAATGCACCCGGAAGGACGCTCTCGCTCGCCTTTCAAGGAGCGATTCCTAACAGCAGAAGCAGCAGAGGCACAAACTGCACGACGAGAGGGGACAACGTAGAACACGTCTCTGTCCTGGCACATTTGCGTGTGCGATACTTCCCTCCGGGTCTTCGGGCCTTGCGAAGCTCTGTGTACTGCGAGCGCTGCTACTCGCAGCTGAGAAGGACCGTGGAGCTAGCGGCGAATTCGGAGAGCTCTTCGCTGCACTGCGCCGCTCGCAAGCGGCTTCGTTCTTCGCCTTCTGCCGTCCGGCGAGAGCTGAACTCCAGCGGTCAGTTGCAGCTCTGCCCAACAGCGTGTTCTCGGTTCTGCGGGCAAGCACGCCCTCTTGCCTTGGCCCCGAGAGCAAAGTCCCGAGCGAGCACTCGACTCAGTGCAATGCACCCGGAAGGACGCTCTCGCTCGCCTTTCAAGGAGCGATTCCTAACAGCAGAAGCAGCAGAGGCACAAACTGCACGACGAGAGGGGACAACGTAGATCACGTCTCTGTCCTGGCACATTTGCGTGTGCGATACTTCCCTCCGGGTCTTCGGGCCTTGCGAAGCTCTGTGTACTGCGAGCGCTGCTACTCGCAGCTGAGAAGGACCGTGGAGCTAGCGGCGAATTCGGAGAGCTCTTCGCTGCACTGCGCCGCTCGCAAGCGGCTTCGTTCTTCGCCTTCTGCCGTCCGGCGAGAGCTGAACTCCAGCGGTCAGTTGCAGCTCTGCCCAACAGCGTGTTCTCGGTTCTGCGGGCAAGCACGCCCTCTTGCCTTGGCCCCGAGAGCAAAGTCCCGAGCGAGCACTCGACTCAGTGCAATGCACCCGGAAGGACGCTCTCGCTCGCCTTTCAAGGAGCGATTCCTAACAGCAGAAGCAGCAGAGGCACAAACTGCACGACGAGAGGGGACAACGTAGATCACGTCTCTGTCCTGGCACATTTGCGTGTGCGATACTTCCCTCCGGGTCTTCGGGCCTTGCGAAGCTCTGTGTACTGCGAGCGCTGCTACTCGCAGCTGAGAAGGACCGTGGAGCTAGCGGCGAATTCGGAGAGCTCTTCGCTGCACTGCGCCGCTCGCAAGCGGCTTCGTTCTTCGCCTTCTGCCGTCCGGCGAGAGCTGAACTCCAGCGGTCAGTTGCAGCTCTGCCCAACAGCGTGTTCTCGGTTCTGCGGGCAAGCACGCCCTCTTGCCTTGGCCCCGAGAGCAAAGTCCCGAGCGAGCACTCGACTCAGTGCAATGCACCCGGAAGGACGCTCTCGCTCGCCTTTCAAGGAGCGATTCCTAACAGCAGAAGCAGCAGAGGCACAAACTGCACGACGAGAGGGGACAACGTAGAACACGTCTCTGTCCTGGCACATTTGCGTGTGCGATACTTCCCTCCGGCTCTTCGGGCCTTGCGAAGCTCTGTGTACTGCGAGCGCTGCTACTCGCAGCTGAGAAGGACCGTGGAGCTAGCGGCGAATTCGGAGAGCTCTTCGCTGCACTGCGCCGCTCGCAAGCGGCTTCGTTCTTCGCCTTCTGCCGTCCGGCGAGAGCTGAACTCCAGCGGTCAGTTGCAGCTCTGCCCAACAGCGTGTTCTCGGTTCTGCGGGCAAGCACGCCCTCTTGCCTTGGCCCCGAGAGCAAAGTCCCGAGCGAGCACTCGACTCAGTGCAATGCACCCGGAAGGACGCTCTCGCTCGCCTTTCAAGGAGCGATTCCTAACAGCAGAAGCAGCAGAGGCACAAACTGCACGACGAGAAGGGACAACGTAGAACACGTCTCTGTCCTGGCACATTTGCGTGTGCGATACTTCCCTCCGGGTCTTCGGGCCTTGCGAAGCTCTGTGTACTGCGAGCGCTGCTACTCGCAGCTGAGAAGGACCGTGGAGCTAGCGGCGAATTCGGAGAGCTCTTCGCTGCACTGCGCCGCTCGCAAGCGGCTTCGTTCTTCGCCTTCTGCCGTCCGGCGAGAGCTGAACTCCAGCGGTCAGTTGCAGCTCTGCCCAACAGCGTGTTCTCGGTTCTGCGGGCAAGCACGCCCTCTTGCCTTGGCCCCGAGAGCAAAGTCCCGAGCGAGCACTCGACTCAGTGCAATGCACCCGGAAGGACGCTCTCGCTCGCCTTTCAAGGAGCGATTCCTAACAGCAGAAGCAGCAGAGGCACAAACTGCACGACGAGAAGGGACAACGTAGAGCACGTCTCTGTCCTGGCACATTTGCGTGTGCGATACTTCCCTCCGGCTCTTCGGGCCTTGCGAAGCTCTGTGTACTGCGAGCGCTGCTACTCGCAGCTGAGAAGGACCGTGGAGCTAGCGGCGAATTCGGAGAGCTCTTCGCTGCACTGCGCCGCTCGCAAGCGGCTTCGTTCTTCGCCTTCTGCCGTCCGGCGAAGGCTGAACTCCAGCGGTCAGTTGCAGCTCTGCCCAACAGCGTGTTCTCGGTTCTGCGGGCAAGCACGCCCTCTTGCCTTGGCCGCGAGAGCAAAGTCCCGAGCGAGCACTCGACTCAGTGCAATGCACCCGGAAGGACGCTCTCGCTCGCCTTTCAAGGAGCGATTCCTAACAGCAGAAGCAGCAGAGGCACAAACTGCACGACGAGAGGGGACAACGTAGAACACGTCTCTGTCCTGGCACATTTGCGTGTGCGATACTTCCCTCCGGGTCTTCGGGCCTTGCGAAGCTCTGTGTACTGCGAGCGCTGCTACTCGCAGCTGAGAAGGACCGTGGAGCTAGCGGCGAATTCGGAGAGCTCTTCGCTGCACTGCGCCGCTCGCAAGCGGCTTCGTTCTTCGCCTTCTGCCGTCCGGCGAGAGCTGAACTCCAGCGGTCAGTTGCAGCTCTGCCCAACAGCGTGTTCTCGGTTCTGCGGGCAAGCACGCCCTCTTGCCTTGGCCCCGAGAGCAAAGTCCCGAGCGAGCACTCGACTCAGTGCAATGCACCCGGAAGGACGCTCTCGCTCGCCTTTCAAGGAGCGATTCCTAACAGCAGAAGCAGCAGAGGCACAAACTGCACGACGAGAGGGGACAACGTAGAACACGTCTCTGTCCTGGCACATTTGCGTGTGCGATACTTCCCTCCGGCTCTTCGGGCCTTGCGAAGCTCTGTGTACTGCGAGCGCTGCTACTCGCAGCTGAGAAGGACCGTGGAGCTAGCGGCGAATTCGGAGAGCTCTTCGCTGCACTGCGCCGCTCGCAAGCGCCTTCGTTCTTCGCCTTCTGCCGTCCGGCGAGAGCTGAACTCCAGCGGTCAGTTGCAGCTCTGCCCAACAGCGTGTTCTCGGTTCTGCGGGCAAGCACGCCCTCTTGCCTTGGCCCCGAGAGCAAAGTCCCGAGCGAGCACTCGACTCAGTGCAATGCACCCGGAAGGACGCTCTCGCTCGCCTTTCAAGGAGCGATTCCTAACAGCAGAAGCAGCAGAGGCACAAACTGCACGACGAGAAGGGACAACGTAGAACACGTCTCTGTCCTGGCACATTTGCGTGTGCGATACTTCCCTCCGGCTCTTCGGGCCTTGCGAAGCTCTGTGTACTGCGAGCGCTGCTACTCGCAGCTGAGAAGGACCGTGGAGCTAGCGGCGAATTCGGAGAGCTCTTCGCTGCACTGCGCCGCTCGCAAGCGGCTTCGTTCTTCGCCTTCTGCCGTCCGGCGAAGGCTGAACTCCAGCGGTCAGTTGCAGCTCTGCCCAACAGCGTGTTCTCGGTTCTGCGGGCAAGCACGCCCTCTTGCCTTGGCCCCGAGAGCAAAGTCCCGAGCGAGCACTCGACTCAGTGCAATGCACCCGGAAGGACGCTCTCGCTCGCCTTTCAAGGAGCGATTCCTAACAGCAGAAGCAGCAGAGGCACAAACTGCACGACGAGAGGGGACAACGTAGAACACGTCTCTGTCCTGGCACATTTTCGTGTGCGATACTTCCCTCCGGGTCTTCGGGCCTTGCGAAGCTCTGTGTACTGCGAGCGCTGCTACTCGCAGCTGAGAAGGACCGTGGAGCTAGCGGCGAATTCGGAGAGCTCTTCGCTGCACTGCGCCGCTCGCAAGCGGCTTCGTTCTTCGCCTTCTGCCGTCCGGCGAGAGCTGAACTCCAGCGGTCAGTTGCAGCTCTGCCCAACAGCGTGTTCTCGGTTCTGCGGGCAAGCACGCCCTCTTGCCTTGGCCCCGAGAGCAAAGTCCCGAGCGAGCACTCGACTCAGTGCAATGCACCCGGAAGGACGCTCTCGCTCGCCTTTCAAGGAGCGATTCCTAACAGCAGAAGCAGCAGAGGCACAAACTGCACGACGAGAGGGGACAACGTAGAACACGTCTCTGTCCTGGCACATTTGCGTGTGCGATACTTCCCTCCGGCTCTTCGGGCCTTGCGAAGCTCTGTGTACTGCGAGCGCTGCTACTCGCAGCTGAGAAGGACCGTGGAGCTAGCGGCGAATTCGGAGAGCTCTTCGCTGCACTGCGCCGCTCGCAAGCGGCTTCGTTCTTCGCCTTCTGCCGTCCGGCGAGAGCTGAACTCCAGCGGTCAGTTGCAGCTCTGCCCAACAGCGTGTTCTCGGTTCTTGCGGGCAAGCACGCCCTCTTGCCTTGGCCCCGAGAGCAAAGTCCCGAGCGAGCACTCGACTCAGTGCAATGCACCCGGAAGGACGCTCTCGCTCGCCTTTCAAGGAGCGATTCCTAACAGCAGAAGCAGCAGAGGCACAAACTGCACGACGAGAGGGGACAACGTAGAACACGTCTCTGTCCTGGCACATTTGCGTGTGCGATACTTCCCTCCGGGTCTTCGGGCCTTGCGAAGCTCTGTGTACTGCGAGCGCTGCTACTCGCAGCTGAGAAGGACCGTGGAGCTAGCGGCGAATTCGGAGAGCTCTTCGCTGCACTGCGCCGCTCGCAAGCGGCTTCGTTCTTCGCCTTCTGCCGTCCGGCGAGAGCTGAACTCCAGCGGTCAGTTGCAGCTCTGCCCAACAGCGTGTTCTCGGTTCTGCGGGCTAGCACGCCCTCTTGCCTTGGCCCCGAGAGCAAAGTCCCGAGCGAGCACTCGACTCAGTGCAATGCACCCGGAAGGACGCTCTCGCTCGCCTTTCAAGGAGCGATTCCTAACAGCAGAAGCAGCAGAGGCACAAACTGCACGACGAGAGGGGACAACGTAGATCACGTCTCTGTCCTGGCACATTTGCGTGTGCGATACTTCCCTCCGGGTCTTCGGGCCTTGCGAAGCTCTGTGTACTGCGAGCGCTGCTACTCGCAGCTGAGAAGGACCGTGGAGCTAGCGGCGAATTCGGAGAGCTCTTCGCTGCACTGCGCCGCTCGCAAGCGGCTTCGTTCTTCGCCTTCTGCCGTCCGGCGAGAGCTGAACTCCAGCGGTCAGTTGCAGCTCTGCCCAACAGCGTGTTCTCGGTTCTGCGGGCAAGCACGCCCTCTTGCCTTGGCCCCGAGAGCAAAGTCCCGAGCGAGCACTCGACTCAGTGCAATGCACCCGGAAGGACGCTCTCGCTCGCCTTTCAAGGAGCGATTCCTAACAGCAGAAGCAGCAGAGGCACAAACTGCACGACGAGAGGGGACAACGTAGAACACGTCTCTGTCCTGGCACATTTGCGTGTGCGATACTTCCCTCCGGCTCTTCGGGCCTTGCGAAGCTCTGTGTACTGCGAGCGCTGCTACTCGCAGCTGAGAAGGACCGTGGAGCTAGCGGCGAATTCGGAGAGCTCTTCGCTGCACTGCGCCGCTCGCAAGCGGCTTCGTTCTTCGCCTTCTGCCGTCCGGCGAGAGCTGAACTCCAGCGGTCAGTTGCAGCTCTGCCCAACAGCGTGTTCTCGGTTCTGCGGGCAAGCACGCCCTCTTGCCTTGGCCGCGAGAGCAAAGTCCCGAGCGAGCACTCGACTCAGTGCAATGCATCCGGAAGGACGCTCTCGCTCGCCTTTCAAGGAGTGATTCCTAACAGCAGAAGCAGCAGAGGCACAAACTGCACGACGAGAGGGGACAACGTAGAACACGTCTCTGTCCTGGCACATTTTCGTGTGCGATACTTCCCTCCGGGTCTTCGGGCCTTGCGAAGCTCTGTGTACTGCGAGCGCTGCTACTCGCAGCTGAGAAGGACCGTGGAGCTAGCGGCGAATTCGGAGAGCTCTTCGCTGCACTGCGCCGCTCGCAAGCGGCTTCGTTCTTCGCCTTCTGCCGTCCGGCGAGAGCTGAACTCCAGCGGTCAGTTGCAGCTCTGCCCAACAGCGTGTTCTCGGTTCTGCGGGCAAGCACGCCCTCTTGCCTTGGCCCCGAGAGCAAAGTCCCGAGCGAGCACTCGACTCAGTGCAATGCACCCGGAAGGACGCTCTCGCTCGCCTTTCAAGGAGCGATTCCTAACAGCAGAAGCAGCAGAGGCACAAACTGCACGACGAGAAGGGACAACGTAGAGCACGTCTCTGTCCTGGCACATTTGCGTGTGCGATACTTCCCTCCGGGTCTTCGGGCCTTGCGAAGCTCTGTGTACTGCGAGCGCTGCTACTCGCAGCTGAGAAGGACCGTGGAGCTAGCGGCGAATTCGGAGAGCTCTTCGCTGCACTGCGCCGCTCGCAAGCGCCTTCGTTCTTCGCCTTCTGCCGTCCGGCGAAGGCTGAACTCCAGCGGTCAGTTGCAGCTCTGCCCAACAGCGTGTTCTCGGTTCTGCGGGCAAGCACGCCCTCTTGCCTTGGCCGCGAGAGCAAAGTCCCGAGCGAGCACTCGACTCAGTGCAATGCACCCGGAAGGACGCTCTCGCTCGCCTTTCAAGGAGCGATTCCTAACAGCAGAAGCAGCAGAGGCACAAACTGCACGACGAGAGGGGACAACGTAGAACACGTCTCTGTCCTGGCACATTTTCGTGTGCGATACTTCCCTCCGGGTCTTCGGGCCTTGCGAAGCTCTGTGTACTGCGAGCGCTGCTACTCGCAGCTGAGAAGGACCGTGGAGCTAGCGGCGAATTCGGAGAGCTCTTCGCTGCACTGCGCCGCTCGCAAGCGGCTTCGTTCTTCGCCTTCTGCCGTCCGGCGAGAGCTGAACTCCAGCGGTCAGTTGCAGCTCTGCCCAACAGCGTGTTCTCGGTTCTGCGGGCAAGCACGCCCTCTTGCCTTGGCCCCGAGAGCAAAGTCCCGAGCGAGCACTCGACTCAGTGCAATGCACCCGGAAGGACGCTCTCGCTCGCCTTTCAAGGAGCGATTCCTAACAGCAGAAGCAGCAGAGGCACAAACTGCACGACGAGAGGGGACAACGTAGAACACGTCTCTGTCCTGGCACATTTGCGTGTGCGATACTTCCCTCCGGCTCTTCGGGCCTTGCGAAGCTCTGTGTACTGCGAGCGCTGCTACTCGCAGCTGAGAAGGACCGTGGAGCTAGCGGCGAATTCGGAGAGCTCTTCGCTGCACTGCGCCGCTCGCAAGCGGCTTCGTTCTTCGCCTTCTGCCGTCCGGCGAGAGCTGAACTCCAGCGGTCAGTTGCAGCTCTGCCCAACAGCGTGTTCTCGGTTCTGCGGGCTAGCACGCCCTCTTGCCTTGGCCCCGAGAGCAAAGTCCCGAGCGAGCACTCGACTCAGTGCAATGCACCCGGAAGGACGCTCTCGCTCGCCTTTCAAGGAGCGATTCCTAACAGCAGAAGCAGCAGAGGCACAAACTGCACGACGAGAGGGGACAACGTAGATCACGTCTCTGTCCTGGCACATTTGCGTGTGCGATACTTCCCTCCGGCTCTTCGGGCCTTGCGAAGCTCTGTGTACTGCGAGCGCTGCTACTCGCAGCTGAGAAGGACCGTGGAGCTAGCGGCGAATTCGGAGAGCTCTTCGCTGCACTGCGCCGCTCGCAAGCGGCTTCGTTCTTCGCCTTCTGCCGTCCGGCGAGAGCTGAACTCCAGCGGTCAGTTGCAGCTCTGCCCAACAGCGTGTTCTCGGTTCTGCGGGCAAGCACGCCCTCTTGCCTTGGCCCCGAGAGCAAAGTCCCGAGCGAGCACTCGACTCAGTGCAATGCACCCGGAAGGACGCTCTCGCTCGCCTTTCAAGGAGCGATTCCTAACAGCAGAAGCAGCAGAGGCACAAACTGCACGACGAGAAGGGACAACGTAGAGCACGTCTCTGTCCTGGCACATTTGCGTGTGCGATACTTCCCTCCGGCTCTTCGGGCCTTGCGAAGCTCTGTGTACTGCGAGCGCTGCTACTCGCAGCTGAGAAGGACCGTGGAGCTAGCGGCGAATTCGGAGAGCTCTTCGCTGCACTGCGCCGCTCGCAAGCGCCTTCGTTCTTCGCCTTCTGCCGTCCGGCGAAGGCTGAACTCCAGCGGTCAGTTGCAGCTCTGCCCAACAGCGTGTTCTCGGTTCTGCGGGCAAGCACGCCCTCTTGCCTTGGCCGCGAGAGCAAAGTCCCGAGCGAGCACTCGACTCAGTGCAATGCACCCGGAAGGACGCTCTCGCTCGCCTTTCAAGGAGCGATTCCTAACAGCAGAAGCAGCAGAGGCACAAACTGCACGACGAGAGGGGACAACGTAGAACACGTCTCTGTCCTGGCACATTTTCGTGTGCGATACTTCCCTCCGGGTCTTCGGGCCTTGCGAAGCTCTGTGTACTGCGAGCGCTGCTACTCGCAGCTGAGAAGGACCGTGGAGCTAGCGGCGAATTCGGAGAGCTCTTCGCTGCACTGCGCCGCTCGCAAGCGGCTTCGTTCTTCGCCTTCTGCCGTCCGGCGAGAGCTGAACTCCAGCGGTCAGTTGCAGCTCTGCCCAACAGCGTGTTCTCGGTTCTGCGGGCAAGCACGCCCTCTTGCCTTGGCCCCGAGAGCAAAGTCCCGAGCGAGCACTCGACTCAGTGCAATGCACCCGGAAGGACGCTCTCGCTCGCCTTTCAAGGAGCGATTCCTAACAGCAGAAGCAGCAGAGGCACAAACTGCACGACGAGAGGGGACAACGTAGAACACGTCTCTGTCCTGGCACATTTGCGTGTGCGATACTTCCCTCCGGCTCTTCGGGCCTTGCGAAGCTCTGTGTACTGCGAGCGCTGCTACTCGCAGCTGAGAAGGACCGTGGAGCTAGCGGCGAATTCGGAGAGCTCTTCGCTGCACTGCGCCGCTCGCAAGCGGCTTCGTTCTTCGCCTTCTGCCGTCCGGCGAGAGCTGAACTCCAGCGGTCAGTTGCAGCTCTGCCCAACAGCGTGTTCTCGGTTCTGCGGGCTAGCACGCCCTCTTGCCTTGGCCCCGAGAGCAAAGTCCCGAGCGAGCACTCGACTCAGTGCAATGCACCCGAAGGACGCTCTCGCTCGCCTTTCAAGGAGCGATTCCTAACAGCAGAAGCAGCAGAGGCACAAACTGCACGACGAGAGGGGACAACGTAGATCACGTCTCTGTCCTGGCACATTTGCGTGTGCGATACTTCCCTCCGGGTCTTCGGGCCTTGCGAAGCTCTGTGTACTGCGAGCGCTGCTACTCGCAGCTGAGAAGGACCGTGGAGCTAGCGGCGAATTCGGAGAGCTCTTCGCTGCACTGCGCCGCTCGCAAGCGGCTTCGTTCTTCGCCTTCTGCCGTCCGGCGAGAGCTGAACTCCAGCGGTCAGTTGCAGCTCTGCCCAACAGCGTGTTCTCGGTTCTGCGGGCAAGCACGCCCTCTTGCCTTGGCCCCGAGAGCAAAGTCCCGAGCGAGCACTCGACTCAGTGCAATGCACCCGGAAGGACGCTCTCGCTCGCCTTTCAAGGAGCGATTCCTAACAGCAGAAGCAGCAGAGGCACAAACTGCACGACGAGAAGGGACAACGTAGAACACGTCTCTGTCCTGGCACATTTTCGTGTGCGATACTTCCCTCCGGGTCTTCGGGCCTTGCGAAGCTCTGTGTACTGCGAGCGCTGCTACTCGCAGCTGAGAAGGACCGTGGAGCTAGCGGCGAATTCGGAGAGCTCTTCGCTGCACTGCGCCGCTCGCAAGCGGCTTCGTTCTTCGCCTTCTGCCGTCCGGCGAGAGCTGAACTCCAGCGGTCAGTTGCAGCTCTGCCCAACAGCGTGTTCTCGGTTCTGCGGGCAAGCACGCCCTCTTGCATTGGCCGCGAGAGCAAAGTCCCGAGCGAGCACTCGACTCAGTGCAATGCACCCAGAAAGACGCTCTCGCTCGCCTTTCAAGGAGCGATTCCTAACAGCAGAAGCAGCAGAGGCACAAACTGCACGACGAGAAGGGACAACGTAGAACACGTCTCTGTCCTGGCACATTTTCGTGTGCGATACTTCCCTCCGGGTCTTCGGGCCTTGCGAAGCTCTGTGTACTGCGAGCGCTGCTACTCGCAGCTGAGAAGGACCGTGGAGCTAGCGGCGAATTCGCAGAGCTCTTCGCTGCACTGCGCCGCTCGCAAGCGGCTTCGTTCTTCGCCTTCTGCCGTCCGGCGAAGGCTGAACTCCAGCGGTCAGTTGCAGCTCTGCCCAACAGCGTGTTCTCGGTTCTGCGGGCAAGCACGCCCTCTTGCCTTGGCCGCGAGAGCAAAGTCCCGAGCGAGCACTCGACTCAGTGCAATGCATCCGGAAGGACGCTCTCGCTCGCCTTTCAAGGAGCGATTCCTAACAGCAGAAGCAGCAGAGGCACAAACTGCACGACGAGAGGGGACAACGTAGAACACGTCTCTGTCCTGGCACATTTGCGTGTGCGATACTTCCCTCCGGCTCTTCGGGCCTTGCGAAGCTCTGTGTACTGCGAGCGCTGCTACTCGCAGCTGAGAAGGACCGTGGAGCTAGCGGCGAATTCGGAGAGCTCTTCGCTGCACTGCGCCGCTCACAAGCGGCTTCGTTCTTCGCCTTCTGCCGTCCGGCGAGAGCTGAACTCCAGCGGTCAGTTGCAGCTCTGCCCAACAGCGTGTTCTCGGTTCTGCGGGCAAGCACGCCCTCTTGCCTTGGCCCCGAGAGCAAAGTCCCGAGCGAGCACTCGACTCAGTGCAATGCACCCGGAAGGACGCTCTCGCTCGCCTTTCAAGGAGCGATTCCTAACAGCAGAAGCAGCAGAGGCACAAACTGCACGACGAGAGGGGACAACGTAGAACACGTCTCTGTCTTGGCACATTTGCGTGTGCGATACTTCCCTCCGGCTCTTCGGGCCTTGCGAAGCTCTGTGTACTGCGAGCGCTGCTACTCGCAGCTGAGAAGGACCGTGGAGCTAGCGGCGAATTCGGAGAGCTCTTCGCTGCACTGCGCCGCTCGCAAGCGGCTTCGTTCTTCGCCTTCTGCCGTCCGGCGAGAGCTGAACTCCAGCGGTCAGTTGCAGCTCTGCCCAACAGCGTGTTCTCGGTTCTGCGGGCAAGCACGCCCTCTTGCCTTGGCCCCGAGAGCAAAGTCCCGAGCGAGCACTCGACTCAGTGCAATGCACCCGGAAGGACGCTCTCGCTCGCCTTTCAAGGAGCGATTCCTAACAGCAGAAGCAGCAGAGGCACAAACTGCACGACGAGAGGGGACAACGTAGAACACGTCTCTGTCCTGGCACATTTGCGTGTGCGATACTTCCCTCCGGGTCTTCGGGCCTTGCGAAGCTCTGTGTACTGCGAGCGCTGCTACTCGCAGCTGAGAAGGACCGTGGAGCTAGCGGCGAATTCGGAGAGCTCTTCGCTGCACTGCGCCGCTCGCAAGCGGCTTCGTTCTTCGCCTTCTGCCGTCCGGCGAGAGCTGAACTCCAGCGGTCAGTTGCAGCTCTGCCCAACAGCGTGTTCTCGGTTCTGCGGGCAAGCACGCCCTCTTGCCTTGGCCCCGAGAGCAAAGTCCCGAGCGAGCACTCGACTCAGTGCAATGCACCCGGAAGGACGCTCTCGCTCGCCTTTCAAGGAGCGATTCCTAACAGCAGAAGCAGCAGAGGCACAAACTGCACGACGAGAAGGGACAACGTAGAGCACGTCTCTGTCCTGGCACATTTGCGTGTGCGATACTTCCCTCCGGCTCTTCGGGCCTTGCGAAGCTCTGTGTACTGCGAGCGCTGCTACTCGCAGCTGAGAAGGACCGTGGAGCTAGCGGCGAATTCGGAGAGCTCTTCGCTGCACTGCGCCGCTCGCAAGCGGCTTCGTTCTTCGCCTTCTGCCGTCCGGCGAGAGCTGAACTCCAGCGGTCAGTTGCAGCTCTGCCCAACAGCGTGTTCTCGGTTCTGCGGGCAAGCACGCCCTCTTGCCTTGGCCCCGAGAGCAAAGTCCCGAGCGAGCACTCGACTCAGTGCAATGCACCCGGAAGGACGCTCTCGCTCGCCTTTCAAGGAGCGATTCCTAACAGCAGAAGCAGCAGAGGCACAAACTGCACGACGAGAAGGGACAACGTAGAGCACGTCTCTGTCCTGGCACATTTGCGTGTGCGATACTTCCCTCCGGGTCTTCGGGCCTTGCGAAGCTCTGTGTACTGCGAGCGCTGCTACTCGCAGCTGAGAAGGACCGTGGAGCTAGCGGCGAATTCGGAGAGCTCTTCGCTGCACTGCGCCGCTCGCAAGCGCCTCCGTTCTTCGCCTTCTGCCGTCCGGCGAAGGCTGAACTCCAGCGGTCAGTTGCAGCTCTGCCCAACAGCGTGTTCTCGGTTCTGCGGGCAAGCACGCCCTCTTGCCTTGGCCGCGAGAGCAAAGTCCCGAGCGAGCACTCGACTCAGTGCAATGCACCCGGAAGGACGCTCTCGCTCGCCTTTCAAGGAGCGATTCCTAACAGCAGAAGCAGCAGAGGCACAAACTGCACGACGAGAGGGGACAACGTAGAACACGTCTCTGTCCTGGCACATTTGCGTGTGCGATACTTCCCTCCGGGTCTTCGGGCCTTGCGAAGCTCTGTGTACTGCGAGCGCTGCTACTCGCAGCTGAGAAGGACCGTGGAGCTAGCGGCGAATTCGGAGAGCTCTTCGCTGCACTGCGCCGCTCGCAAGCGGCTTCGTTCTTCGCCTTCTGCCGTCCGGCGAGAGCTGAACTCCAGCGGTCAGTTGCAGCTCTGCCCAACAGCGTGTTCTCGGTTCTGCGGGCAAGCACGCCCTCTTGCCTTGGCCCCGAGAGCAAAGTCCCGAGCGAGCACTCGACTCAGTGCAATGCACCCGGAAGGACGCTCTCGCTCGCCTTTCAAGGAGCGATTCCTAACAGCAGAAGCAGCAGAGGCACAAACTGCACGACGAGAGGGGACAACGTAGAACACGTCTCTGTCCTGGCACATTTTCGTGTGCGATACTTCCCTCCGGCTCTTCGGGCCTTGCGAAGCTCTGTGTACTGCAAGCGCTGCTACTCGCAGCTGAGAAGGACCGTGGAGCTAGCGGCGAATTCGGAGAGCTCTTCGCTGCACTGCGCCGCTCGCAAGCGGCTTCGTTCTTCGCCTTCTGCCGTCCGGCGAGAGCTGAACTCCAGCGGTCAGTTGCAGCTCTGCCCAACAGCGTGTTCTCGGTTCTGCGGGCAAGCACGCCCTCTTGCCTTGGCCCCGAGAGCAAAGTCCCGAGCGAGCACTCGACTCAGTGCAATGCACCCGGAAGGACGCTCTCGCTCGCCTTTCAAGGAGCGATTCCTAACAGCAGAAGCAGCAGAGGCACAAACTGCACGACGAGAGGGGACAACGTAGAACACGTCTCTGTCCTGGCACATTTGCGTGTGCGATACTTCCCTCCGGCTCTTCGGGCCTTGCGAAGCTCTGTGTACTGCGAGCGCTGCTACTCGCAGCTGAGAAGGACCGTGGAGCTAGCGGCGAATTCGGAGAGCTCTTCGCTGCACTGCGCCGCTCGCAAGCGCCTTCGTTCTTCGCCTTCTGCCGTCCGGCGAGAGCTGAACTCCAGCGGTCAGTTGCAGCTCTGCCCAACAGCGTGTTCTCGGTTCTGCGGGCAAGCACGCCCTCTTGCCTTGGCCCCGAGAGCAAAGTCCCGAGCGAGCACTCGACTCAGTGCAATGCACCCGGAAGGACGCTCTCGCTCGCCTTTCAAGGAGCGATTCCTAACAGCAGAAGCAGCAGAGGCACAAACTGCACGACGAGAGGGGACAACGTAGATCACGTCTCTGTCCTGGCACATTTGCGTGTGCGATACTTCCCTCCGGCTCTTCGGGCCTTGCGAAGCTCTGTGTACTGCGAGCGCTGCTACTCGCAGCTGAGAAGGACCGTGGAGCTAGCGGCGAATTCGGAGAGCTCTTCGCTGCACTGCGCCGCTCGCAAGCGGCTTCGTTCTTCGCCTTCTGCCGTCCGGCGAGAGCTGAACTCCAGCGGTCAGTTGCAGCTCTGCCCAACAGCGTGTTCTCGGTTCTGCGGGCAAGCACGCCCTCTTGCCTTGGCCCCGAGAGCAAAGTCCCGAGCGAGCACTCGACTCAGTGCAATGCACCCGGAAGGACGCTCTCGCTCGCCTTTCAAGGAGCGATTCCTAACAGCAGAAGCAGCAGAGGCACAAACTGCACGACGAGAAGGGACAACGTAGAACACGTCTCTGTCCTGGCACATTTGCGTGTGCGATACTTCCCTCCGGGTCTTCGGGCCTTGCGAAGCTCTGTGTACTGCGAGCGCTGCTACTCGCAGCTGAGAAGGACCGTGGAGCTAGCGGCGAATTCGGAGAGCTCTTCGCTGCACTGCGCCGCTCGCAAGCGCCTTCGTTCTTCGCCTTCTGCCGTCCGGCGAGAGCTGAACTCCAGCGGTCAGTTGCAGCTCTGCCCAACAGCGTGTTCTCGGTTCTGCGGGCAAGCACGCCCTCTTGCCTTGGCCGCGAGAGCAAAGTCCCGAGCGAGCACTCGACTCAGTGCAATGCACCCGGAAGGACGCTCTCGCTCGCCTTTCAAGGAGCGATTCCTAACAGCAGAAGCAGCAGAGGCACAAACTGCACGACGAGAAGGGACAACGTAGAACACGTCTCTGTCCTGGCACATTTGCGTGTGCGATACTTCCCTCCGGGTCTTCGGGCCTTGCGAAGCTCTGTGTACTGCGAGCGCTGCTACTCGCAGCTGAGAAGGACCGTGGAGCTAGCGGCGAATTCGGAGAGCTCTTCGCTGCACTGCGCCGCTCGCAAGCGGCTTCGTTCTTCGCCTTCTGCCGTCCGGCGAGAGCTGAACTCCAGCGGTCAGTTGCAGCTCTGCCCAACAGCGTGTTCTCGGTTCTGCGGGCAAGCACGCCCTCTTGCCTTGGCCGCGAGAGCAAAGTCCCGAGCGAGCACTCGACTCAGTGCAATGCACCCGGAAGGACGCTCTCGCTCGCCTTTCAAGGAGCGATTCCTAACAGCAGAAGCAGCAGAGGCACAAACTGCACGACGAGAGGGGACAACGTAGAACACGTCTCTGTCCTGGCACATTTGCGTGTGCGATACTTCCCTCCGGGTCTTCGGGCCTTGCGAAGCTCTGTGTACTGCGAGCGCTGCTACTCGCAGCTGAGAAGGACCGTGGAGCTAGCGGCGAATTCGGAGAGCTCTTCGCTGCACTGCGCCGCTCGCAAGCGGCTTCGTTCTTCGCCTTCTGCCGTCCGGCGAGAGCTGAACTCCAGCGGTCAGTTGCAGCTCTGCCCAACAGCGTGTTCTCGGTTCTGCGGGCAAGCACGCCCTCTTGCCTTGGCCCCGAGAGCAAAGTCCCGAGCGAGCACTCGACTCAGTGCAATGCACCCGGAAGGACGCTCTCGCTCGCCTTTCAAGGAGCGATTCCTAACAGCAGAAGCAGCAGAGGCACAAACTGCACGACGAGAAGGGACAACGTAGAACACGTCTCTGTCCTGGCACATTTGCGTGTGCGATACTTCCCTCCGGCTCTTCGGGCCTTGCGAAGCTCTGTGTACTGCGAGCGCTGCTACTCGCAGCTGAGAAGGACCGTGGAGCTAGCGGCGAATTCGGAGAGCTCTTCGCTGCACTGCGCCGCTCGCAAGCGGCTTCGTTCTTCGCCTTCTGCCGTCCGGCGAGAGCTGAACTCCAGCGGTCAGTTGCAGCTCTGCCCAACAGCGTGTTCTCGGTTCTGCGGGCAAGCACGCCCTCTTGCCTTGGCCCCGAGAGCAAAGTCCCGAGCGAGCACTCGACTCAGTGCAATGCACCCGGAAGGACGCTCTCGCTCGCCTTTCAAGGAGCGATTCCTAACAGCAGAAGCAGCAGAGGCACAAACTGCACGACGAGAGGGGACAACGTAGATCACGTCTCTGTCCTGGCACATTTGCGTGTGCGATACTTCCCTCCGGCTCTTCGGGCCTTGCGAAGCTCTGTGTACTGCGAGCGCTGCTACTCGCAGCTGAGAAGGACCGTGGAGCTAGCGGCGAATTCGGAGAGCTCTTCGCTGCACTGCGCCGCTCGCAAGCGCCTTCGTTCTTCGCCTTCTGCCGTTCGGCGAGAGCTGAACTCCAGCGGTCAGTTGCAGCTCTGCCCAACAGCGTGTTCTCGGTTCTGCGGGCAAGCACGCCCTCTTGCCTTGGCCGCGAGAGCAAAGTCCCGAGCGAGCACTCGACTCAGTGCAATGCACCCGGAAGGACGCTCTCGCTCGCCTTTCAAGGAGCGATTCCTAACAGCAGAAGCAGCAGAGGCACAAACTGCACGACGAGAGGGGACAACGTAGAACACGTCTCTGTCCTGGCACATTTGCGTGTGCGATACTTCCCTCCGGCTCTTCGGGCCTTGCGAAGCTCTGTGTACTGCGAGCGCTGCTACTCGCAGCTGAGAAGGACCGTGGAGCTAGCGGCGAATTCGGAGAGCTCTTCGCTGCACTGCGCCGCTCGCAAGCGGCTTCGTTCTTCGCCTTCTGCCGTCCGGCGAGAGCTGAACTCCAGCGGTCAGTTGCAGCTCTGCCCAACAGCGTGTTCTCGGTTCTGCGGGCAAGCACGCCCTCTTGCCTTGGCCCCGAGAGCAAAGTCCCGAGCGAGCACTCGACTACAGTGCAATGCACCCGGAAGGACGCTCTCGCTCGCCTTTCAAGGAGCGATTCCTAACAGCAGAAGCAGCAGAGGCACAAACTGCACGACGAGAGGGGACAACGTAGAACACGTCTCTGTCCTGGCACATTTTCGTGTGCGATACTTCCCTCCGGGTCTTCGGGCCTTGCGAAGCTCTGTGTACTGCGAGCGCTGCTACTCGCAGCTGAGAAGGACCGTGGAGCTAGCGGCGAATTCGGAGAGCTCTTCGCTGCACTGCGCCGCTCGCAAGCGGCTTCGTTCTTCGCCTTCTGCCGTCCGGCGAGAGCTGAACTCCAGCGGTCAGTTGCAGCTCTGCCCAACAGCGTGTTCTCGGTTCTGCGGGCAAGCACGCCCTCTTGCCTTGGCCCCGAGAGCAAAGTCCCGAGCGAGCACTCGACTCAGTGCAATGCACCCGGAAGGACGCTCTCGCTCGCCTTTCAAGGAGCGATTCCTAACAGCAGAAGCAGCAGAGGCACAAACTGCACGACGAGAAGGGACAACGTAGAACACGTCTCTGTCCTGGCACATTTGCGTGTGCGATACTTCCCTCCGGCTCTTCGGGCCTTGCGAAGCTCTGTGTACTGCGAGCGCTGCTACTCGCAGCTGAGAAGGACCGTGGAGCTAGCGGCGAATTCGGAGAGCTCTTCGCTGCACTGCGCCGCTCGCAAGCGGCTTCGTTCTTCGCCTTCTGCCGTCCGGCGAGAGCTGAACTCCAGCGATCAGTTGCAGCTCTGCCCAACAGCGTGTTCTCGGTTCTGCGGGCAAGCACGCCCTCTTGCCTTGGCCGCGAGAGCAAAGTCCCGAGCGAGCACTCGACTCAGTGCAATGCACCCGGAAGGACGCTCTCGCTCGCCTTTCAAGGAGCGATTCCTAACAGCAGAAGCAGCAGAGGCACAAACTGCACGACGAGAGGGGACAACGTAGAACACGTCTCTGTCCTGGCACATTTTCGTGTGCGATACTTCCCTCCGGGTCTTCGGGCCTTGCGAAGCTCTGTGTACTGCGAGCGCTGCTACTCGCAGCTGAGAAGGACCGTGGAGCTAGCGGCGAATTCGCAGAGCTCTTCGCTGCACTGCGCCGCTCGCAAGCGGCTTCGTTCTTCGCCTTCTGCCGTCCGGCGAAGGCTGAACTCCAGCGGTCAGTTGCAGCTCTGCCCAACAGCGTGTTCTCGGTTCTGCGGGCAAGCACGCCCTCTTGCCTTGGCCGCGAGAGCAAAGTCCCGAGCGAGCACTCGACTCAGTGCAATGCATCCGGAAGGACGCTCTCGCTCGCCTTTCAAGGAGCGATTCCTAACAGCAGAAGCAGCAGAGGCACAAACTGCACGACGAGAGGGGCAACGTAGAACACGTCTCTGTCCTGGCACATTTGCGTGTGCGATACTTCCCTCCGGCTCTTCGGGCCTTGCGAAGCTCTGTGTACTGCGAGCGCTGCTACTCGCAGCTGAGAAGGACCGTGGAGCTAGCGGCGAATTCGGAGAGCTCTTCGCTGCACTGCGCCGCTCGCAAGCGGCTTCGTTCTTCGCCTTCTGCCGTCCGGCGAGAGCTGAACTCCAGCGGTCAGTTGCAGCTCTGCCCAACAGCGTGTTCTCGGTTCTGCGGGCAAGCACGCCCTCTTGCCTTGGCCCCGAGAGCAAAGTCCCGAGCGAGCACTCGACTCAGTGCAATGCACCCGGAAGGACGCTCTCGCTCGCCTTTCAAGGAGCGATTCCTAACAGCAGAAGCAGCAGAGGCACAAACTGCACGACGAGAAGGGACAACGTAGAGCACGTCTCTGTCCTGGCACATTTGCGTGTGCGATACTTCCCTCCGGGTCTTCGGGCCTTGCGAAGCTCTGTGTACTGCGAGCGCTGCTACTCGCAGCTGAGAAGGACCGTGGAGCTAGCGGCGAATTCGGAGAGCTCTTCGCTGCACTGCGCCGCTCG
Source organism: Sturnus vulgaris (assembly GCF_052056855.1). Lineage (NCBI taxonomy): Eukaryota > Metazoa > Chordata > Aves > Passeriformes > Sturnidae > Sturnus > Sturnus vulgaris. The sequence continues at coordinate 42,322 of NW_028276688.1, read as the reverse complement.
CAAGCGCCTCCGTTCTTCGCCTTCTGCCGTCCGGCGAAGGCTGAACTCCAGCGGTCAGTTGCAGCTCTGCCCAACAGCGTGTTCTCGGTTCTGCGGGCAAGCACGCCCTCTTGCCTTGGCCGCGAGAGCAAAGTCCCGAGCGAGCACTCGACTCAGTGCAATGCACCCGGAAGGACGCTCTCGCTCGCCTTTCAAGGAGCGATTCCTAACAGCAGAAGCAGCAGAGGCACAAACTGCACGACGAGAGGGGACAACGTAGAACACGTCTCTGTCCTGGCACATTTGCGTGTGCGATACTTCCCTCCGGGTCTTCGGGCCTTGCGAAGCTCTGTGTACTGCGAGCGCTGCTACTCGCAGCTGAGAAGGACCGTGGAGCTAGCGGCGAATTCGGAGAGCTCTTCGCTGCACTGCGCCGCTCGCAAGCGGCTTCGTTCTTCGCCTTCTGCCGTCCGGCGAGAGCTGAACTCCAGCGGTCAGTTGCAGCTCTGCCCAACAGCGTGTTCTCGGTTCTGCGGGCAAGCACGCCCTCTTGCCTTGGCCCCGAGAGCAAAGTCCCGAGCGAGCACTCGACTCAGTGCAATGCACCCGGAAGGACGCTCTCGCTCGCCTTTCAAGGAGCGATTCCTAACAGCAGAAGCAGCAGAGGCACAAACTGCACGACGAGAGGGGACAACGTAGAACACGTCTCTGTCCTGGCACATTTTCGTGTGCGATACTTCCCTCCGGCTCTTCGGGCCTTGCGAAGCTCTGTGTACTGCGAGCGCTGCTACTCGCAGCTGAGAAGGACCGTGGAGCTAGCGGCGAATTCGGAGAGCTCTTCGCTGCACTGCGCCGCTCGCAAGCGGCTTCGTTCTTCGCCTTCTGCCGTCCGGCGAGAGCTGAACTCCAGCGGTCAGTTGCAGCTCTGCCCAACAGCGTGTTCTCGGTTCTGCGGGCAAGCACGCCCTCTTGCCTTGGCCCCGAGAGCAAAGTCCCGAGCGAGCACTCGACTCAGTGCAATGCACCCGGAAGGACGCTCTCGCTCGCCTTTCAAGGAGCGATTCCTAACAGCAGAAGCAGCAGAGGCACAAACTGCACGACGAGAGGGGACAACGTAGAACACGTCTCTGTCCTGGCACATTTGCGTGTGCGATACTTCCCTCCGGCTCTTCGGGCCTTGCGAAGCTCTGTGTACTGCGAGCGCTGCTACTCGCAGCTGAGAAGGACCGTGGAGCTAGCGGCGAATTCGGAGAGCTCTTCGCTGCACTGCGCCGCTCGCAAGCGCCTTCGTTCTTCGCCTTCTGCCGTCCGGCGAGAGCTGAACTCCAGCGGTCAGTTGCAGCTCTGCCCAACAGCGTGTTCTCGGTTCTGCGGGCAAGCACGCCCTCTTGCCTTGGCCCCGAGAGCAAAGTCCCGAGCGAGCACTCGACTCAGTGCAATGCACCCGGAAGGACGCTCTCGCTCGCCTTTCAAGGAGCGATTCCTAACAGCAGAAGCAGCAGAGGCACAAACTGCACGACGAGAGGGGACAACGTAGATCACGTCTCTGTCCTGGCACATTTGCGTGTGCGATACTTCCCTCCGGCTCTTCGGGCCTTGCGAAGCTCTGTGTACTGCGAGCGCTGCTACTCGCAGCTGAGAAGGACCGTGGAGCTAGCGGCGAATTCGGAGAGCTCTTCGCTGCACTGCGCCGCTCGCAAGCGGCTTCGTTCTTCGCCTTCTGCCGTCCGGCGAGAGCTGAACTCCAGCGGTCAGTTGCAGCTCTGCCCAACAGCGTGTTCTCGGTTCTGCGGGCAAGCACGCCCTCTTGCCTTGGCCCCGAGAGCAAAGTCCCGAGCGAGCACTCGACTCAGTGCAATGCACCCGGAAGGACGCTCTCGCTCGCCTTTCAAGGAGCGATTCCTAACAGCAGAAGCAGCAGAGGCACAAACTGCACGACGAGAAGGGACAACGTAGAACACGTCTCTGTCCTGGCACATTTGCGTGTGCGATACTTCCCTCCGGGTCTTCGGGCCTTGCGAAGCTCTGTGTACTGCGAGCGCTGCTACTCGCAGCTGAGAAGGACCGTGGAGCTAGCGGCGAATTCGGAGAGCTCTTCGCTGCACTGCGCCGCTCGCAAGCGCCTTCGTTCTTCGCCTTCTGCCGTCCGGCGAGAGCTGAACTCCAGCGGTCAGTTGCAGCTCTGCCCAACAGCGTGTTCTCGGTTCTGCGGGCAAGCACGCCCTCTTGCCTTGGCCGCGAGAGCAAAGTCCCGAGCGAGCACTCGACTCAGTGCAATGCACCCGGAAGGACGCTCTCGCTCGCCTTTCAAGGAGCGATTCCTAACAGCAGAAGCAGCAGAGGCACAAACTGCACGACGAGAAGGGACAACGTAGAACACGTCTCTGTCCTGGCACATTTGCGTGTGCGATACTTCCCTCCGGGTCTTCGGGCCTTGCGAAGCTCTGTGTACTGCGAGCGCTGCTACTCGCAGCTGAGAAGGACCGTGGAGCTAGCGGCGAATTCGGAGAGCTCTTCGCTGCACTGCGCCGCTCGCAAGCGGCTTCGTTCTTCGCCTTCTGCCGTCCGGCGAGAGCTGAACTCCAGCGGTCAGTTGCAGCTCTGCCCAACAGCGTGTTCTCGGTTCTGCGGGCAAGCACGCCCTCTTGCCTTGGCCGCGAGAGCAAAGTCCCGAGCGAGCACTCGACTCAGTGCAATGCACCCGGAAGGACGCTCTCGCTCGCCTTTCAAGGAGCGATTCCTAACAGCAGAAGCAGCAGAGGCACAAACTGCACGACGAGAGGGGACAACGTAGAACACGTCTCTGTCCTGGCACATTTGCGTGTGCGATACTTCCCTCCGGGTCTTCGGGCCTTGCGAAGCTCTGTGTACTGCGAGCGCTGCTACTCGCAGCTGAGAAGGACCGTGGAGCTAGCGGCGAATTCGGAGAGCTCTTCGCTGCACTGCGCCGCTCGCAAGCGGCTTCGTTCTTCGCCTTCTGCCGTCCGGCGAGAGCTGAACTCCAGCGGTCAGTTGCAGCTCTGCCCAACAGCGTGTTCTCGGTTCTGCGGGCAAGCACGCCCTCTTGCCTTGGCCCCGAGAGCAAAGTCCCGAGCGAGCACTCGACTCAGTGCAATGCACCCGGAAGGACGCTCTCGCTCGCCTTTCAAGGAGCGATTCCTAACAGCAGAAGCAGCAGAGGCACAAACTGCACGACGAGAAGGGACAACGTAGAACACGTCTCTGTCCTGGCACATTTGCGTGTGCGATACTTCCCTCCGGGTCTTCGGGCCTTGCGAAGCTCTGTGTACTGCGAGCGCTGCTACTCGCAGCTGAGAAGGACCGTGGAGCTAGCGGCGAATTCGGAGAGCTCTTCGCTGCACTGCGCCGCTCGCAAGCGGCTTCGTTCTTCGCCTTCTGCCGTCCGGCGAGAGCTGAACTCCAGCGGTCAGTTGCAGCTCTGCCCAACAGCGTGTTCTCGGTTCTGCGGGCAAGCACGCCCTCTTGCCTTGGCCCCGAGAGCAAAGTCCCGAGCGAGCACTCGACTCAGTGCAATGCACCCGGAAGGACGCTCTCGCTCGCCTTTCAAGGAGCGATTCCTAACAGCAGAAGCAGCAGAGGCACAAACTGCACGACGAGAGGGGACAACGTAGATCACGTCTCTGTCCTGGCACATTTGCGTGTGCGATACTTCCCTCCGGCTCTTCGGGCCTTGCGAAGCTCTGTGTACTGCGAGCGCTGCTACTCGCAGCTGAGAAGGACCGTGGAGCTAGCGGCGAATTCGGAGAGCTCTTCGCTGCACTGCGCCGCTCGCAAGCGCCTTCGTTCTTCGCCTTCTGCCGTTCGGCGAGAGCTGAACTCCAGCGGTCAGTTGCAGCTCTGCCCAACAGCGTGTTCTCGGTTCTGCGGGCAAGCACGCCCTCTTGCCTTGGCCGCGAGAGCAAAGTCCCGAGCGAGCACTCGACTCAGTGCAATGCACCCGGAAGGACGCTCTCGCTCGCCTTTCAAGGAGCGATTCCTAACAGCAGAAGCAGCAGAGGCACAAACTGCACGACGAGAGGGGACAACGTAGAACACGTCTCTGTCCTGGCACATTTGCGTGTGCGATACTTCCCTCCGGCTCTTCGGGCCTTGCGAAGCTCTGTGTACTGCGAGCGCTGCTACTCGCAGCTGAGAAGGACCGTGGAGCTAGCGGCGAATTCGGAGAGCTCTTCGCTGCACTGCGCCGCTCGCAAGCGGCTTCGTTCTTCGCCTTCTGCCGTCCGGCGAGAGCTGAACTCCAGCGGTCAGTTGCAGCTCTGCCCAACAGCGTGTTCTCGGTTCTGCGGGCAAGCACGCCCTCTTGCCTTGGCCCCGAGAGCAAAGTCCCGAGCGAGCACTCGACTCAGTGCAATGCACCCGGAAGGACGCTCTCGCTCGCCTTTCAAGGAGCGATTCCTAACAGCAGAAGCAGCAGAGGCACAAACTGCACGACGAGAGGGGACAACGTAGAACACGTCTCTGTCCTGGCACATTTTCGTGTGCGATACTTCCCTCCGGGTCTTCGGGCCTTGCGAAGCTCTGTGTACTGCGAGCGCTGCTACTCGCAGCTGAGAAGGACCGTGGAGCTAGCGGCGAATTCGGAGAGCTCTTCGCTGCACTGCGCCGCTCGCAAGCGGCTTCGTTCTTCGCCTTCTGCCGTCCGGCGAGAGCTGAACTCCAGCGGTCAGTTGCAGCTCTGCCCAACAGCGTGTTCTCGGTTCTGCGGGCAAGCACGCCCTCTTGCCTTGGCCCCGAGAGCAAAGTCCCGAGCGAGCACTCGACTCAGTGCAATGCACCCGGAAGGACGCTCTCGCTCGCCTTTCAAGGAGCGATTCCTAACAGCAGAAGCAGCAGAGGCACAAACTGCACGACGAGAAGGGACAACGTAGAACACGTCTCTGTCCTGGCACATTTGCGTGTGCGATACTTCCCTCCGGCTCTTCGGGCCTTGCGAAGCTCTGTGTACTGCGAGCGCTGCTACTCGCAGCTGAGAAGGACCGTGGAGCTAGCGGCGAATTCGGAGAGCTCTTCGCTGCACTGCGCCGCTCGCAAGCGGCTTCGTTCTTCGCCTTCTGCCGTCCGGCGAGAGCTGAACTCCAGCGATCAGTTGCAGCTCTGCCCAACAGCGTGTTCTCGGTTCTGCGGGCAAGCACGCCCTCTTGCCTTGGCCGCGAGAGCAAAGTCCCGAGCGAGCACTCGACTCAGTGCAATGCACCCGGAAGGACGCTCTCGCTCGCCTTTCAAGGAGCGATTCCTAACAGCAGAAGCAGCAGAGGCACAAACTGCACGACGAGAGGGGACAACGTAGAACACGTCTCTGTCCTGGCACATTTTCGTGTGCGATACTTCCCTCCGGGTCTTCGGGCCTTGCGAAGCTCTGTGTACTGCGAGCGCTGCTACTCGCAGCTGAGAAGGACCGTGGAGCTAGCGGCGAATTCGGAGAGCTCTTCGCTGCACTGCGCCGCTCGCAAGCGGCTTCGTTCTTCGCCTTCTGCCGTCCGGCGAGAGCTGAACTCCAGCGGTCAGTTGCAGCTCTGCCCAACAGCGTGTTCTCGGTTCTGCGGGCAAGCACGCCCTCTTGCCTTGGCCCCGAGAGCAAAGTCCCGAGCGAGCACTCGACTCAGTGCAATGCACCCGGAAGGACGCTCTCGCTCGCCTTTCAAGGAGCGATTCCTAACAGCAGAAGCAGCAGAGGCACAAACTGCACGACGAGAGGGGACAACGTAGATCACGTCTCTGTCCTGGCACATTTGCGTGTGCGATACTTCCCTCCGGCTCTTCGGGCCTTGCGAAGCTCTGTGTACTGCGAGCGCTGCTACTCGCAGCTGAGAAGGACCGTGGAGCTAGCGGCGAATTCGGAGAGCTCTTCGCTGCACTGCGCCGCTCGCAAGCGCCTTCGTTCTTCGCCTTCTGCCGTCCGGCGAGAGCTGAACTCCAGCGGTCAGTTGCAGCTCTGCCCAACAGCGTGTTCTCGGTTCTGCGGGCAAGCACGCCCTCTTGCCTTGGCCCCGAGAGCAAAGTCCCGAGCGAGCACTCGACTCAGTGCAATGCACCCGGAAGGACGCTCTCGCTCGCCTTTCAAGGAGCGATTCCTAACAGCAGAAGCAGCAGAGGCACAAACTGCACGACGAGAGGGGACAACGTAGAACACGTCTCTGTCCTGGCACATTTGCGTGTGCGATACTTCCCTCCGGCTCTTCGGGCCTTGCGAAGCTCTGTGTACTGCGAGCGCTGCTACTCGCAGCTGAGAAGGACCGTGGAGCTAGCGGCGAATTCGGAGAGCTCTTCGCTGCACTGCGCCGCTCGCAAGCGGCTTCGTTCTTCGCCTTCTGCCGTCCGGCGAGAGCTGAACTCCAGCGGTCAGTTGCAGCTCTGCCCAACAGCGTGTTCTCGGTTCTGCGGGCAAGCACGCCCTCTTGCCTTGGCCCCGAGAGCAAAGTCCCGAGCGAGCACTCGACTCAGTGCAATGCACCCGGAAGGACGCTCTCGCTCGCCTTTCAAGGAGCGATTCCTAACAGCAGAAGCAGCAGAGGCACAAACTGCACGACGAGAAGGGACAACGTAGAACACGTCTCTGTCCTGGCACATTTGCGTGTGCGATACTTCCCTCCGGGTCTTCGGGCCTTGCGAAGCTCTGTGTACTGCGAGCGCTGCTACTCGCAGCTGAGAAGGACCGTGGAGCTAGCGGCGAATTCGGAGAGCTCTTCGCTGCACTGCGCCGCTCGCAAGCGCCTTCGTTCTTCGCCTTCTGCCGTCCGGCGAGAGCTGAACTCCAGCGGTCAGTTGCAGCTCTGCCCAACAGCGTGTTCTCGGTTCTGCGGGCAAGCACGCCCTCTTGCCTTGGCCCCGAGAGCAAAGTCCCGAGCGAGCACTCGACTCAGTGCAATGCACCCGGAAGGACGCTCTCGCTCGCCTTTCAAGGAGCGATTCCTAACAGCAGAAGCAGCAGAGGCACAAACTGCACGACGAGAGGGGACAACGTAGAACACGTCTCTGTCCTGGCACATTTTCGTGTGCGATACTTCCCTCCGGCTCTTCGGGCCTTGCGAAGCTCTGTGTACTGCGAGCGCTGCTACTCGCAGCTGAGAAGGACCGTGGAGCTAGCGGCGAATTCGGAGAGCTCTTCGCTGCACTGCGCCGCTCGCAAGCGGCTTCGTTCTTCGCCTTCTGCCGTCCGGCGAGAGCTGAACTCCAGCGGTCAGTTGCAGCTCTGCCCAACAGCGTGTTCTCGGTTCTGCGGGCAAGCACGCCCTCTTGCCTTGGCCCCGAGAGCAAAGTCCCGAGCGAGCACTCGACTCAGTGCAATGCACCCGGAAGGACGCTCTCGCTCGCCTTTCAAGGAGCGATTCCTAACAGCAGAAGCAGCAGAGGCACAAACTGCACGACGAGAGGGGACAACGTAGAACACGTCTCTGTCCTGGCACATTTTCGTGTGCGATACTTCCCTCCGGGTCTTCGGGCCTTGCGAAGCTCTGTGTACTGCGAGCGCTGCTACTCGCAGCTGAGAAGGACCGTGGAGCTAGCGGCGAATTCGGAGAGCTCTTCGCTGCACTGCGCCGCTCGCAAGCGGCTTCGTTCTTCGCCTTCTGCCGTCCGGCGAGAGCTGAACTCCAGCGGTCAGTTGCAGCTCTGCCCAACAGCGTGTTCTCGGTTCTGCGGGCAAGCACGCCCTCTTGCCTTGGCCCCGAGAGCAAAGTCCCGAGCGAGCACTCGACTCAGTGCAATGCACCCGGAAGGACGCTCTCGCTCGCCTTTCAAGGAGCGATTCCTAACAGCAGAAGCAGCAGAGGCACAAACTGCACGACGAGAGGGGACAACGTAGATCACGTCTCTGTCCTGGCACATTTGCGTGTGCGATACTTCCCTCCGGGTCTTCGGGCCTTGCGAAGCTCTGTGTACTGCGAGCGCTGCTACTCGCAGCTGAGAAGGACCGTGGAGCTAGCGGCGAATTCGGAGAGCTCTTCGCTGCACTGCGCCGCTCGCAAGCGGCTTCGTTCTTCGCCTTCTGCCGTCCGGCGAGAGCTGAACTCCAGCGATCAGTTGCAGCTCTGCCCAACAGCGTGTTCTCGGTTCTGCGGGCAAGCACGCCCTCTTGCCTTGGCCCCGAGAGCAAAGTCCCGAGCGAGCACTCGACTCAGTGCAATGCACCCGGAAGGACGCTCTCGCTCGCCTTTCAAGGAGCGATTCCTAACAGCAGAAGCAGCAGAGGCACAAACTGCACGACGAGAGGGGACAACGTAGATCACGTCTCTGTCCTGGCACATTTGCGTGTGCGATACTTCCCTCCGGGTCTTCGGGCCTTGCGAAGCTCTGTGTACTGCGAGCGCTGCTACTCGCAGCTGAGAAGGACCGTGGAGCTAGCGGCGAATTCGGAGAGCTCTTCGCTGCACTGCGCCGCTCGCAAGCGGCTTCGTTCTTCGCCTTCTGCCGTCCGGCGAGAGCTGAACTCCAGCGGTCAGTTGCAGCTCTGCCCAACAGCGTGTTCTCGGTTCTGCGGGCAAGCACGCCCTCTTGCCTTGGCCCCGAGAGCAAAGTCCCGAGCGAGCACTCGACTCAGTGCAATGCACCCGGAAGGACGCTCTCGCTCGCCTTTCAAGGAGCGATTCCTAACAGCAGAAGCAGCAGAGGCACAAACTGCACGACGAGAGGGGACAACGTAGAACACGTCTCTGTCCTGGCACATTTGCGTGTGCGATACTTCCCTCCGGCTCTTCGGGCCTTGCGAAGCTCTGTGTACTGCGAGCGCTGCTACTCGCAGCTGAGAAGGACCGTGGAGCTAGCGGCGAATTCGGAGAGCTCTTCGCTGCACTGCGCCGCTCGCAAGCGGCTTCGTTCTTCGCCTTCTGCCGTCCGGCGAGAGCTGAACTCCAGCGATCAGTTGCAGCTCTGCCCAACAGCGTGTTCTCGGTTCTGCGGGCAAGCACGCCCTCTTGCCTTGGCCGCGAGAGCAAAGTCCCGAGCGAGCACTCGACTCAGTGCAATGCACCCGGAAGGACGCTCTCGCTCGCCTTTCAAGGAGCGATTCCTAACAGCAGAAGCAGCAGAGGCACAAACTGCACGACGAGAGGGGACAACGTAGAACACGTCTCTGTCCTGGCACATTTTCGTGTGCGATACTTCCCTCCGGGTCTTCGGGCCTTGCGAAGCTCTGTGTACTGCGAGCGCTGCTACTCGCAGCTGAGAAGGACCGTGGAGCTAGCGGCGAATTCGGAGAGCTCTTCGCTGCACTGCGCCGCTCGCAAGCGGCTTCGTTCTTCGCCTTCTGCCGTCCGGCGAGAGCTGAACTCCAGCGGTCAGTTGCAGCTCTGCCCAACAGCGTGTTCTCGGTTCTGCGGGCAAGCACGCCCTCTTGCCTTGGCCCCGAGAGCAAAGTCCCGAGCGAGCACTCGACTCAGTGCAATGCACCCGGAAGGACGCTCTCGCTCGCCTTTCAAGGAGCGATTCCTAACAGCAGAAGCAGCAGAGGCACAAACTGCACGACGAGAGGGGACAACGTAGATCACGTCTCTGTCCTGGCACATTTGCGTGTGCGATACTTCCCTCCGGCTCTTCGGGCCTTGCGAAGCTCTGTGTACTGCGAGCGCTGCTACTCGCAGCTGAGAAGGACCGTGGAGCTAGCGGCGAATTCGGAGAGCTCTTCGCTGCACTGCGCCGCTCGCAAGCGCCTTCGTTCTTCGCCTTCTGCCGTCCGGCGAGAGCTGAACTCCAGCGGTCAGTTGCAGCTCTGCCCAACAGCGTGTTCTCGGTTCTGCGGGCAAGCACGCCCTCTTGCCTTGGCCCCGAGAGCAAAGTCCCGAGCGAGCACTCGACTCAGTGCAATGCACCCGGAAGGACGCTCTCGCTCGCCTTTCAAGGAGCGATTCCTAACAGCAGAAGCAGCAGAGGCACAAACTGCACGACGAGAGGGGACAACGTAGAACACGTCTCTGTCCTGGCACATTTGCGTGTGCGATACTTCCCTCCGGCTCTTCGGGCCTTGCGAAGCTCTGTGTACTGCGAGCGCTGCTACTCGCAGCTGAGAAGGACCGTGGAGCTAGCGGCGAATTCGGAGAGCTCTTCGCTGCACTGCGCCGCTCGCAAGCGGCTTCGTTCTTCGCCTTCTGCCGTCCGGCGAGAGCTGAACTCCAGCGGTCAGTTGCAGCTCTGCCCAACAGCGTGTTCTCGGTTCTGCGGGCAAGCACGCCCTCTTGCCTTGGCCCCGAGAGCAAAGTCCCGAGCGAGCACTCGACTCAGTGCAATGCACCCGGAAGGACGCTCTCGCTCGCCTTTCAAGGAGCGATTCCTAACAGCAGAAGCAGCAGAGGCACAAACTGCACGACGAGAAGGGACAACGTAGAACACGTCTCTGTCCTGGCACATTTGCGTGTGCGATACTTCCCTCCGGGTCTTCGGGCCTTGCGAAGCTCTGTGTACTGCGAGCGCTGCTACTCGCAGCTGAGAAGGACCGTGGAGCTAGCGGCGAATTCGGAGAGCTCTTCGCTGCACTGCGCCGCTCGCAAGCGCCTTCGTTCTTCGCCTTCTGCCGTCCGGCGAGAGCTGAACTCCAGCGGTCAGTTGCAGCTCTGCCCAACAGCGTGTTCTCGGTTCTGCGGGCAAGCACGCCCTCTTGCCTTGGCCCCGAGAGCAAAGTCCCGAGCGAGCACTCGACTCAGTGCAATGCACCCGGAAGGACGCTCTCGCTCGCCTTTCAAGGAGCGATTCCTAACAGCAGAAGCAGCAGAGGCACAAACTGCACGACGAGAGGGGACAACGTAGAACACGTCTCTGTCCTGGCACATTTTCGTGTGCGATACTTCCCTCCGGCTCTTCGGGCCTTGCGAAGCTCTGTGTACTGCGAGCGCTGCTACTCGCAGCTGAGAAGGACCGTGGAGCTAGCGGCGAATTCGGAGAGCTCTTCGCTGCACTGCGCCGCTCGCAAGCGGCTTCGTTCTTCGCCTTCTGCCGTCCGGCGAGAGCTGAACTCCAGCGGTCAGTTGCAGCTCTGCCCAACAGCGTGTTCTCGGTTCTGCGGGCAAGCACGCCCTCTTGCCTTGGCCCCGAGAGCAAAGTCCCGAGCGAGCACTCGACTCAGTGCAATGCACCCGGAAGGACGCTCTCGCTCGCCTTTCAAGGAGCGATTCCTAACAGCAGAAGCAGCAGAGGCACAAACTGCACGACGAGAGGGGACAACGTAGAACACGTCTCTGTCCTGGCACATTTTCGTGTGCGATACTTCCCTCCGGGTCTTCGGGCCTTGCGAAGCTCTGTGTACTGCGAGCGCTGCTACTCGCAGCTGAGAAGGACCGTGGAGCTAGCGGCGAATTCGGAGAGCTCTTCGCTGCACTGCGCCGCTCGCAAGCGGCTTCGTTCTTCGCCTTCTGCCGTCCGGCGAGAGCTGAACTCCAGCGGTCAGTTGCAGCTCTGCCCAACAGCGTGTTCTCGGTTCTGCGGGCAAGCACGCCCTCTTGCCTTGGCCCCGAGAGCAAAGTCCCGAGCGAGCACTCGACTCAGTGCAATGCACCCGGAAGGACGCTCTCGCTCGCCTTTCAAGGAGCGATTCCTAACAGCAGAAGCAGCAGAGGCACAAACTGCACGACGAGAGGGGACAACGTAGATCACGTCTCTGTCCTGGCACATTTGCGTGTGCGATACTTCCCTCCGGGTCTTCGGGCCTTGCGAAGCTCTGTGTACTGCGAGCGCTGCTACTCGCAGCTGAGAAGGACCGTGGAGCTAGCGGCGAATTCGGAGAGCTCTTCGCTGCACTGCGCCGCTCGCAAGCGGCTTCGTTCTTCGCCTTCTGCCGTCCGGCGAGAGCTGAACTCCAGCGATCAGTTGCAGCTCTGCCCAACAGCGTGTTCTCGGTTCTGCGGGCAAGCACGCCCTCTTGCCTTGGCCCCGAGAGCAAAGTCCCGAGCGAGCACTCGACTCAGTGCAATGCACCCGGAAGGACGCTCTCGCTCGCCTTTCAAGGAGCGATTCCTAACAGCAGAAGCAGCAGAGGCACAAACTGCACGACGAGAGGGGACAACGTAGATCACGTCTCTGTCCTGGCACATTTGCGTGTGCGATACTTCCCTCCGGGTCTTCGGGCCTTGCGAAGCTCTGTGTACTGCGAGCGCTGCTACTCGCAGCTGAGAAGGACCGTGGAGCTAGCGGCGAATTCGGAGAGCTCTTCGCTGCACTGCGCCGCTCGCAAGCGGCTTCGTTCTTCGCCTTCTGCCGTCCGGCGAGAGCTGAACTCCAGCGGTCAGTTGCAGCTCTGCCCAACAGCGTGTTCTCGGTTCTGCGGGCAAGCACGCCCTCTTGCCTTGGCCCCGAGAGCAAAGTCCCGAGCGAGCACTCGACTCAGTGCAATGCACCCGGAAGGACGCTCTCGCTCGCCTTTCAAGGAGCGATTCCTAACAGCAGAAGCAGCAGAGGCACAAACTGCACGACGAGAGGGGACAACGTAGAACACGTCTCTGTCCTGGCACATTTGCGTGTGCGATACTTCCCTCCGGCTCTTCGGGCCTTGCGAAGCTCTGTGTACTGCGAGCGCTGCTACTCGCAGCTGAGAAGGACCGTGGAGCTAGCGGCGAATTCGGAGAGCTCTTCGCTGCACTGCGCCGCTCGCAAGCGGCTTCGTTCTTCGCCTTCTGCCGTCCGGCGAGAGCTGAACTCCAGCGGTCAGTTGCAGCTCTGCCCAACAGCGTGTTCTCGGTTCTGCGGGCAAGCACGCCCTCTTGCCTTGGCCGCGAGAGCAAAGTCCCGAGCGAGCACTCGACTCAGTGCAATGCATCCGGAAGGACGCTCTCGCTCGCCTTTCAAGGAGCGATTCCTAACAGCAGAAGCAGCAGAGGCACAAACTGCACGACGAGAGGGGACAACGTAGAACACGTCTCTGTCCTGGCACATTTTCGTGTGCGATACTTCCCTCCGGGTCTTCGGGCCTTGCGAAGCTCTGTGTACTGCGAGCGCTGCTACTCGCAGCTGAGAAGGACCGTGGAGCTAGCGGCGAATTCGGAGAGCTCTTCGCTGCACTGCGCCGCTCGCAAGCGGCTTCGTTCTTCGCCTTCTGCCGTCCGGCGAGAGCTGAACTCCAGCGGTCAGTTGCAGCTCTGCCCAACAGCGTGTTCTCGGTTCTGCGGGCAAGCACGCCCTCTTGCCTTGGCCCCGAGAGCAAAGTCCCGAGCGAGCACTCGACTCAGTGCAATGCACCCGGAAGGACGCTCTCGCTCGCCTTTCAAGGAGCGATTCCTAACAGCAGAAGCAGCAGAGGCACAAACTGCACGACGAGAAGGGACAACGTAGAGCACGTCTCTGTCCTGGCACATTTGCGTGTGCGATACTTCCCTCCGGGTCTTCGGGCCTTGCGAAGCTCTGTGTACTGCGAGCGCTGCTACTCGCAGCTGAGAAGGACCGTGGAGCTAGCGGCGAATTCGGAGAGCTCTTCGCTGCACTGCGCCGCTCGCAAGCGCCTTCGTTCTTCGCCTTCTGCCGTCCGGCGAAGGCTGAACTCCAGCGGTCAGTTGCAGCTCTGCCCAACAGCGTGTTCTCGGTTCTGCGGGCAAGCACGCCCTCTTGCCTTGGCCGCGAGAGCAAAGTCCCGAGCGAGCACTCGACTCAGTGCAATGCACCCGGAAGGACGCTCTCGCTCGCCTTTCAAGGAGCGATTCCTAACAGCAGAAGCAGCAGAGGCACAAACTGCACGACGAGAGGGGACAACGTAGAACACGTCTCTGTCCTGGCACATTTTCGTGTGCGATACTTCCCTCCGGGTCTTCGGGCCTTGCGAAGCTCTGTGTACTGCGAGCGCTGCTACTCGCAGCTGAGAAGGACCGTGGAGCTAGCGGCGAATTCGGAGAGCTCTTCGCTGCACTGCGCCGCTCGCAAGCGGCTTCGTTCTTCGCCTTCTGCCGTCCGGCGAGAGCTGAACTCCAGCGGTCAGTTGCAGCTCTGCCCAACAGCGTGTTCTCGGTTCTGCGGGCAAGCACGCCCTCTTGCCTTGGCCCCGAGAGCAAAGTCCCGAGCGAGCACTCGACTCAGTGCAATGCACCCGGAAGGACGCTCTCGCTCGCCTTTCAAGGAGCGATTCCTAACAGCAGAAGCAGCAGAGGCACAAACTGCACGACGAGAGGGGACAACGTAGAACACGTCTCTGTCCTGGCACATTTGCGTGTGCGATACTTCCCTCCGGCTCTTCGGGCCTTGCGAAGCTCTGTGTACTGCGAGCGCTGCTACTCGCAGCTGAGAAGGACCGTGGAGCTAGCGGCGAATTCGGAGAGCTCTTCGCTGCACTGCGCCGCTCGCAAGCGGCTTCGTTCTTCGCCTTCTGCCGTCCGGCGAGAGCTGAACTCCAGCGGTCAGTTGCAGCTCTGCCCAACAGCGTGTTCTCGGTTCTGCGGGCTAGCACGCCCTCTTGCCTTGGCCCCGAGAGCAAAGTCCCGAGCGAGCACTCGACTCAGTGCAATGCACCCGGAAGGACGCTCTCGCTCGCCTTTCAAGGAGCGATTCCTAACAGCAGAAGCAGCAGAGGCACAAACTGCACGACGAGAGGGGACAACGTAGATCACGTCTCTGTCCTGGCACATTTGCGTGTGCGATACTTCCCTCCGGCTCTTCGGGCCTTGCGAAGCTCTGTGTACTGCGAGCGCTGCTACTCGCAGCTGAGAAGGACCGTGGAGCTAGCGGCGAATTCGGAGAGCTCTTCGCTGCACTGCGCCGCTCGCAAGCGGCTTCGTTCTTCGCCTTCTGCCGTCCGGCGAGAGCTGAACTCCAGCGGTCAGTTGCAGCTCTGCCCAACAGCGTGTTCTCGGTTCTGCGGGCAAGCACGCCCTCTTGCCTTGGCCGCGAGAGCAAAGTCCCGAGCGAGCACTCGACTCAGTGCAATGCATCCGGAAGGACGCTCTCGCTCGCCTTTCAAGGAGTGATTCCTAACAGCAGAAGCAGCAGAGGCACAAACTGCACGACGAGAGGGGACAACGTAGAACACGTCTCTGTCCTGGCACATTTTCGTGTGCGATACTTCCCTCCGGGTCTTCGGGCCTTGCGAAGCTCTGTGTACTGCGAGCGCTGCTACTCGCAGCTGAGAAGGACCGTGGAGCTAGCGGCGAATTCGGAGAGCTCTTCGCTGCACTGCGCCGCTCGCAAGCGGCTTCGTTCTTCGCCTTCTGCCGTCCGGCGAGAGCTGAACTCCAGCGGTCAGTTGCAGCTCTGCCCAACAGCGTGTTCTCGGTTCTGCGGGCAAGCACGCCCTCTTGCCTTGGCCCCGAGAGCAAAGTCCCGAGCGAGCACTCGACTCAGTGCAATGCACCCGGAAGGACGCTCTCGCTCGCCTTTCAAGGAGCGATTCCTAACAGCAGAAGCAGCAGAGGCACAAACTGCACGACGAGAAGGGACAACGTAGAGCACGTCTCTGTCCTGGCACATTTGCGTGTGCGATACTTCCCTCCGGGTCTTCGGGCCTTGCGAAGCTCTGTGTACTGCGAGCGCTGCTACTCGCAGCTGAGAAGGACCGTGGAGCT
This sequence comes from Sturnus vulgaris, assembly GCF_052056855.1. Lineage (NCBI taxonomy): Eukaryota > Metazoa > Chordata > Aves > Passeriformes > Sturnidae > Sturnus > Sturnus vulgaris. The sequence continues at coordinate 26,861 of NW_028276688.1, read as the reverse complement.
AGCGGCGAATTCGGAGAGCTCTTCGCTGCACTGCGCCGCTCGCAAGCGCCTTCGTTCTTCGCCTTCTGCCGTCCGGCGAAGGCTGAACTCCAGCGGTCAGTTGCAGCTCTGCCCAACAGCGTGTTCTCGGTTCTGCGGGCAAGCACGCCCTCTTGCCTTGGCCCCGAGAGCAAAGTCCCGAGCGAGCACTCGACTCAGTGCAATGCACCCGGAAGGACGCTCTCGCTCGCCTTTCAAGGAGCGATTCCTAACAGCAGAAGCAGCAGAGGCACAAACTGCACGACGAGAGGGGACAACGTAGAACACGTCTCTGTCCTGGCACATTTTCGTGTGCGATACTTCCCTCCGGCTCTTCGGGCCTTGCGAAGCTCTGTGTACTGCGAGCGCTGCTACTCGCAGCTGAGAAGGACCGTGGAGCTAGCGGCGAATTCGGAGAGCTCTTCGCTGCACTGCGCCGCTCGCAAGCGGCTTCGTTCTTCGCCTTCTGCCGTCCGGCGAGAGCTGAACTCCAGCGGTCAGTTGCAGCTCTGCCCAACAGCGTGTTCTCGGTTCTGCGGGCAAGCACGCCCTCTTGCCTTGGCCCCGAGAGCAAAGTCCCGAGCGAGCACTCGACTCAGTGCAATGCACCCGGAAGGACGCTCTCGCTCGCCTTTCAAGGAGCGATTCCTAACAGCAGAAGCAGCAGAGGCACAAACTGCACGACGAGAGGGGACAACGTAGAACACGTCTCTGTCCTGGCACATTTTCGTGTGCGATACTTCCCTCCGGGTCTTCGGGCCTTGCGAAGCTCTGTGTACTGCGAGCGCTGCTACTCGCAGCTGAGAAGGACCGTGGAGCTAGCGGCGAATTCGGAGAGCTCTTCGCTGCACTGCGCCGCTCGCAAGCGGCTTCGTTCTTCGCCTTCTGCCGTCCGGCGAGAGCTGAACTCCAGCGGTCAGTTGCAGCTCTGCCCAACAGCGTGTTCTCGGTTCTGCGGGCAAGCACGCCCTCTTGCCTTGGCCCCGAGAGCAAAGTCCCGAGCGAGCACTCGACTCAGTGCAATGCACCCGGAAGGACGCTCTCGCTCGCCTTTCAAGGAGCGATTCCTAACAGCAGAAGCAGCAGAGGCACAAACTGCACGACGAGAGGGGACAACGTAGATCACGTCTCTGTCCTGGCACATTTGCGTGTGCGATACTTCCCTCCGGGTCTTCGGGCCTTGCGAAGCTCTGTGTACTGCGAGCGCTGCTACTCGCAGCTGAGAAGGACCGTGGAGCTAGCGGCGAATTCGGAGAGCTCTTCGCTGCACTGCGCCGCTCGCAAGCGGCTTCGTTCTTCGCCTTCTGCCGTCCGGCGAGAGCTGAACTCCAGCGGTCAGTTGCAGCTCTGCCCAACAGCGTGTTCTCGGTTCTGCGGGCAAGCACGCCCTCTTGCCTTGGCCCCGAGAGCAAAGTCCCGAGCGAGCACTCGACTCAGTGCAATGCACCCGGAAGGACGCTCTCGCTCGCCTTTCAAGGAGCGATTCCTAACAGCAGAAGCAGCAGAGGCACAAACTGCACGACGAGAGGGGACAACGTAGATCACGTCTCTGTCCTGGCACATTTGCGTGTGCGATACTTCCCTCCGGGTCTTCGGGCCTTGCGAAGCTCTGTGTACTGCGAGCGCTGCTACTCGCAGCTGAGAAGGACCGTGGAGCTAGCGGCGAATTCGGAGAGCTCTTCGCTGCACTGCGCCGCTCGCAAGCGGCTTCGTTCTTCGCCTTCTGCCGTCCGGCGAGAGCTGAACTCCAGCGGTCAGTTGCAGCTCTGCCCAACAGCGTGTTCTCGGTTCTGCGGGCAAGCACGCCCTCTTGCCTTGGCCCCGAGAGCAAAGTCCCGAGCGAGCACTCGACTCAGTGCAATGCACCCGGAAGGACGCTCTCGCTCGCCTTTCAAGGAGCGATTCCTAACAGCAGAAGCAGCAGAGGCACAAACTGCACGACGAGAGGGGACAACGTAGAACACGTCTCTGTCCTGGCACATTTGCGTGTGCGATACTTCCCTCCGGCTCTTCGGGCCTTGCGAAGCTCTGTGTACTGCGAGCGCTGCTACTCGCAGCTGAGAAGGACCGTGGAGCTAGCGGCGAATTCGGAGAGCTCTTCGCTGCACTGCGCCGCTCGCAAGCGGCTTCGTTCTTCGCCTTCTGCCGTCCGGCGAGAGCTGAACTCCAGCGGTCAGTTGCAGCTCTGCCCAACAGCGTGTTCTCGGTTCTGCGGGCAAGCACGCCCTCTTGCCTTGGCCGCGAGAGCAAAGTCCCGAGCGAGCACTCGACTCAGTGCAATGCACCCGGAAGGACGCTCTCGCTCGCCTTTCAAGGAGCGATTCCTAACAGCAGAAGCAGCAGAGGCACAAACTGCACGACGAGAGGGGACAACGTAGAACACGTCTCTGTCCTGGCACATTTTCGTGTGCGATACTTCCCTCCGGGTCTTCGGGCCTTGCGAAGCTCTGTGTACTGCGAGCGCTGCTACTCGCAGCTGAGAAGGACCGTGGAGCTAGCGGCGAATTCGGAGAGCTCTTCGCTGCACTGCGCCGCTCGCAAGCGGCTTCGTTCTTCGCCTTCTGCCGTCCGGCGAGAGCTGAACTCCAGCGGTCAGTTGCAGCTCTGCCCAACAGCGTGTTCTCGGTTCTGCGGGCAAGCACGCCCTCTTGCCTTGGCCCCGAGAGCAAAGTCCCGAGCGAGCACTCGACTCAGTGCAATGCACCCGGAAGGACGCTCTCGCTCGCCTTTCAAGGAGCGATTCCTAACAGCAGAAGCAGCAGAGGCACAAACTGCACGACGAGAGGGGACAACGTAGAACACGTCTCTGTCCTGGCACATTTGCGTGTGCGATACTTCCCTCCGGCTCTTCGGGCCTTGCGAAGCTCTGTGTACTGCGAGCGCTGCTACTCGCAGCTGAGAAGGACCGTGGAGCTAGCGGCGAATTCGGAGAGCTCTTCGCTGCACTGCGCCGCTCGCAAGCGGCTTCGTTCTTCGCCTTCTGCCGTCCGGCGAGAGCTGAACTCCAGCGGTCAGTTGCAGCTCTGCCCAACAGCGTGTTCTCGGTTCTGCGGGCTAGCACGCCCTCTTGCCTTGGCCCCGAGAGCAAAGTCCCGAGCGAGCACTCGACTCAGTGCAATGCACCCGGAAGGACGCTCTCGCTCGCCTTTCAAGGAGCGATTCCTAACAGCAGAAGCAGCAGAGGCACAAACTGCACGACGAGAGGGGACAACGTAGATCACGTCTCTGTCCTGGCACATTTGCGTGTGCGATACTTCCCTCCGGCTCTTCGGGCCTTGCGAAGCTCTGTGTACTGCGAGCGCTGCTACTCGCAGCTGAGAAGGACCGTGGAGCTAGCGGCGAATTCGGAGAGCTCTTCGCTGCACTGCGCCGCTCGCAAGCGGCTTCGTTCTTCGCCTTCTGCCGTCCGGCGAGAGCTGAACTCCAGCGGTCAGTTGCAGCTCTGCCCAACAGCGTGTTCTCGGTTCTGCGGGCAAGCACGCCCTCTTGCCTTGGCCGCGAGAGCAAAGTCCCGAGCGAGCACTCGACTCAGTGCAATGCATCCGGAAGGACGCTCTCGCTCGCCTTTCAAGGAGTGATTCCTAACAGCAGAAGCAGCAGAGGCACAAACTGCACGACGAGAGGGGACAACGTAGAACACGTCTCTGTCCTGGCACATTTTCGTGTGCGATACTTCCCTCCGGGTCTTCGGGCCTTGCGAAGCTCTGTGTACTGCGAGCGCTGCTACTCGCAGCTGAGAAGGACCGTGGAGCTAGCGGCGAATTCGGAGAGCTCTTCGCTGCACTGCGCCGCTCGCAAGCGGCTTCGTTCTTCGCCTTCTGCCGTCCGGCGAGAGCTGAACTCCAGCGGTCAGTTGCAGCTCTGCCCAACAGCGTGTTCTCGGTTCTGCGGGCAAGCACGCCCTCTTGCCTTGGCCCCGAGAGCAAAGTCCCGAGCGAGCACTCGACTCAGTGCAATGCACCCGGAAGGACGCTCTCGCTCGCCTTTCAAGGAGCGATTCCTAACAGCAGAAGCAGCAGAGGCACAAACTGCACGACGAGAAGGGACAACGTAGAGCACGTCTCTGTCCTGGCACATTTGCGTGTGCGATACTTCCCTCCGGGTCTTCGGGCCTTGCGAAGCTCTGTGTACTGCGAGCGCTGCTACTCGCAGCTGAGAAGGACCGTGGAGCTAGCGGCGAATTCGGAGAGCTCTTCGCTGCACTGCGCCGCTCGCAAGCGCCTTCGTTCTTCGCCTTCTGCCGTCCGGCGAAGGCTGAACTCCAGCGGTCAGTTGCAGCTCTGCCCAACAGCGTGTTCTCGGTTCTGCGGGCAAGCACGCCCTCTTGCCTTGGCCGCGAGAGCAAAGTCCCGAGCGAGCACTCGACTCAGTGCAATGCACCCGGAAGGACGCTCTCGCTCGCCTTTCAAGGAGCGATTCCTAACAGCAGAAGCAGCAGAGGCACAAACTGCACGACGAGAGGGGACAACGTAGAACACGTCTCTGTCCTGGCACATTTTCGTGTGCGATACTTCCCTCCGGGTCTTCGGGCCTTGCGAAGCTCTGTGTACTGCGAGCGCTGCTACTCGCAGCTGAGAAGGACCGTGGAGCTAGCGGCGAATTCGGAGAGCTCTTCGCTGCACTGCGCCGCTCGCAAGCGGCTTCGTTCTTCGCCTTCTGCCGTCCGGCGAGAGCTGAACTCCAGCGGTCAGTTGCAGCTCTGCCCAACAGCGTGTTCTCGGTTCTGCGGGCAAGCACGCCCTCTTGCCTTGGCCCCGAGAGCAAAGTCCCGAGCGAGCACTCGACTCAGTGCAATGCACCCGGAAGGACGCTCTCGCTCGCCTTTCAAGGAGCGATTCCTAACAGCAGAAGCAGCAGAGGCACAAACTGCACGACGAGAGGGGACAACGTAGAACACGTCTCTGTCCTGGCACATTTGCGTGTGCGATACTTCCCTCCGGCTCTTCGGGCCTTGCGAAGCTCTGTGTACTGCGAGCGCTGCTACTCGCAGCTGAGAAGGACCGTGGAGCTAGCGGCGAATTCGGAGAGCTCTTCGCTGCACTGCGCCGCTCGCAAGCGGCTTCGTTCTTCGCCTTCTGCCGTCCGGCGAGAGCTGAACTCCAGCGGTCAGTTGCAGCTCTGCCCAACAGCGTGTTCTCGGTTCTGCGGGCTAGCACGCCCTCTTGCCTTGGCCCCGAGAGCAAAGTCCCGAGCGAGCACTCGACTCAGTGCAATGCACCCGGAAGGACGCTCTCGCTCGCCTTTCAAGGAGCGATTCCTAACAGCAGAAGCAGCAGAGGCACAAACTGCACGACGAGAGGGGACAACGTAGATCACGTCTCTGTCCTGGCACATTTGCGTGTGCGATACTTCCCTCCGGGTCTTCGGGCCTTGCGAAGCTCTGTGTACTGCGAGCGCTGCTACTCGCAGCTGAGAAGGACCGTGGAGCTAGCGGCGAATTCGGAGAGCTCTTCGCTGCACTGCGCCGCTCGCAAGCGGCTTCGTTCTTCGCCTTCTGCCGTCCGGCGAGAGCTGAACTCCAGCGGTCAGTTGCAGCTCTGCCCAACAGCGTGTTCTCGGTTCTGCGGGCAAGCACGCCCTCTTGCCTTGGCCCCGAGAGCAAAGTCCCGAGCGAGCACTCGACTCAGTGCAATGCACCCGGAAGGACGCTCTCGCTCGCCTTTCAAGGAGCGATTCCTAACAGCAGAAGCAGCAGAGGCACAAACTGCACGACGAGAAGGGACAACGTAGAACACGTCTCTGTCCTGGCACATTTGCGTGTGCGATACTTCCCTCCGGGTCTTCGGGCCTTGCGAAGCTCTGTGTACTGCGAGCGCTGCTACTCGCAGCTGAGAAGGACCGTGGAGCTAGCGGCGAATTCGGAGAGCTCTTCGCTGCACTGCGCCGCTCGCAAGCGGCTTCGTTCTTCGCCTTCTGCCGTCCGGCGAGAGCTGAACTCCAGCGGTCAGTTGCAGCTCTGCCCAACAGCGTGTTCTCGGTTCTGCGGGCAAGCACGCCCTCTTGCATTGGCCGCGAGAGCAAAGTCCCGAGCGAGCACTCGACTCAGTGCAATGCACCCGGAAAGACGCTCTCGCTCGCCTTTCAAGGAGCGATTCCTAACAGCAGAAGCAGCAGAGGCACAAACTGCACGACGAGAAGGGACAACGTAGAACACGTCTCTGTCCTGGCACATTTGCGTGTGCGATACTTCCCTCCGGCTCTTCGGGCCTTGCGAAGCTCTGTGTACTGCGAGCGCTGCTACTCGCAGCTGAGAAGGACCGTGGAGCTAGCGGCGAATTCGCAGAGCTCTTCGCTGCACTGCGCCGCTCGCAAGCGGCTTCGTTCTTCGCCTTCTGCCGTCCGGCGAAGGCTGAACTCCAGCGGTCAGTTGCAGCTCTGCCCAACAGCGTGTTCTCGGTTCTGCGGGCAAGCACGCCCTCTTGCCTTGGCCGCGAGAGCAAAGTCCCGAGCGAGCACTCGACTCAGTGCAATGCATCCGGAAGGACGCTCTCGCTCGCCTTTCAAGGAGCGATTCCTAACAGCAGAAGCAGCAGAGGCACAAACTGCACGACGAGAGGGGACAACGTAGAACACGTCTCTGTCCTGGCACATTTGCGTGTGCGATACTTCCCTCCGGCTCTTCGGGCCTTGCGAAGCTCTGTGTACTGCGAGCGCTGCTACTCGCAGCTGAGAAGGACCGTGGAGCTAGCGGCGAATTCGGAGAGCTCTTCGCTGCACTGCGCCGCTCGCAAGCGGCTTCGTTCTTCGCCTTCTGCCGTCCGGCGAGAGCTGAACTCCAGCGGTCAGTTGCAGCTCTGCCCAACAGCGTGTTCTCGGTTCTGCGGGCAAGCACGCCCTCTTGCCTTGGCCCCGAGAGCAAAGTCCCGAGCGAGCACTCGACTCAGTGCAATGCACCCGGAAGGACGCTCTCGCTCGCCTTTCAAGGAGCGATTCCTAACAGCAGAAGCAGCAGAGGCACAAACTGCACGACGAGAGGGGACAACGTAGAACACGTCTCTGTCTTGGCACATTTGCGTGTGCGATACTTCCCTCCGGCTCTTCGGGCCTTGCGAAGCTCTGTGTACTGCGAGCGCTGCTACTCGCAGCTGAGAAGGACCGTGGAGCTAGCGGCGAATTCGGAGAGCTCTTCGCTGCACTGCGCCGCTCGCAAGCGGCTTCGTTCTTCGCCTTCTGCCGTCCGGCGAGAGCTGAACTCCAGCGGTCAGTTGCAGCTCTGCCCAACAGCGTGTTCTCGGTTCTGCGGGCAAGCACGCCCTCTTGCCTTGGCCCCGAGAGCAAAGTCCCGAGCGAGCACTCGACTCAGTGCAATGCACCCGGAAGGACGCTCTCGCTCGCCTTTCAAGGAGCGATTCCTAACAGCAGAAGCAGCAGAGGCACAAACTGCACGACGAGAGGGGACAACGTAGAACACGTCTCTGTCCTGGCACATTTGCGTGTGCGATACTTCCCTCCGGCTCTTCGGGCCTTGCGAAGCTCTGTGTACTGCGAGCGCTGCTACTCGCAGCTGAGAAGGACCGTGGAGCTAGCGGCGAATTCGGAGAGCTCTTCGCTGCACTGCGCCGCTCGCAAGCGGCTTCGTTCTTCGCCTTCTGCCGTCCGGCGAGAGCTGAACTCCAGCGGTCAGTTGCAGCTCTGCCCAACAGCGTGTTCTCGGTTCTGCGGGCAAGCACGCCCTCTTGCCTTGGCCCCGAGAGCAAAGTCCCGAGCGAGCACTCGACTCAGTGCAATGCACCCGGAAGGACGCTCTCGCTCGCCTTTCAAGGAGCGATTCCTAACAGCAGAAGCAGCAGAGGCACAAACTGCACGACGAGAGGGGACAACGTAGAACACGTCTCTGTCCTGGCACATTTGCGTGTGCGATACTTCCCTCCGGGTCTTCGGGCCTTGCGAAGCTCTGTGTACTGCGAGCGCTGCTACTCGCAGCTGAGAAGGACCGTGGAGCTAGCGGCGAATTCGGAGAGCTCTTCGCTGCACTGCGCCGCTCGCAAGCGGCTTCGTTCTTCGCCTTCTGCCGTCCGGCGAGAGCTGAACTCCAGCGGTCAGTTGCAGCTCTGCCCAACAGCGTGTTCTCGGTTCTGCGGGCAAGCACGCCCTCTTGCCTTGGCCGCGAGAGCAAAGTCCCGAGCGAGCACTCGACTCAGTGCAATGCACCCGGAAGGACGCTCTCGCTCGCCTTTCAAGGAGCGATTCCTAACAGCAGAAGCAGCAGAGGCACAAACTGCACGACGAGAAGGGACAACGTAGAGCACGTCTCTGTCCTGGCACATTTGCGTGTGCGATACTTCCCTCCGGCTCTTCGGGCCTTGCGAAGCTCTGTGTACTGCGAGCGCTGCTACTCGCAGCTGAGAAGGACCGTGGAGCTAGCGGCGAATTCGGAGAGCTCTTCGCTGCACTGCGCCGCTCGCAAGCGGCTTCGTTCTTCGCCTTCTGCCGTCCGGCGAGAGCTGAACTCCAGCGGTCAGTTGCAGCTCTGCCCAACAGCGTGTTCTCGGTTCTGCGGGCAAGCACGCCCTCTTGCCTTGGCCCCGAGAGCAAAGTCCCGAGCGAGCACTCGACTCAGTGCAATGCACCCGGAAGGACGCTCTCGCTCGCCTTTCAAGGAGCGATTCCTAACAGCAGAAGCAGCAGAGGCACAAACTGCACGACGAGAAGGGACAACGTAGAGCACGTCTCTGTCCTGGCACATTTGCGTGTGCGATACTTCCCTCCGGGTCTTCGGGCCTTGCGAAGCTCTGTGTACTGCGAGCGCTGCTACTCGCAGCTGAGAAGGACCGTGGAGCTAGCGGCGAATTCGGAGAGCTCTTCGCTGCACTGCGCCGCTCGCAAGCGCCTCCGTTCTTCGCCTTCTGCCGTCCGGCGAAGGCTGAACTCCAGCGGTCAGTTGCAGCTCTGCCCAACAGCGTGTTCTCGGTTCTGCGGGCAAGCACGCCCTCTTGCCTTGGCCGCGAGAGCAAAGTCCCGAGCGAGCACTCGACTCAGTGCAATGCACCCGGAAGGACGCTCTCGCTCGCCTTTCAAGGAGCGATTCCTAACAGCAGAAGCAGCAGAGGCACAAACTGCACGACGAGAGGGGACAACGTAGAACACGTCTCTGTCCTGGCACATTTTCGTGTGCGATACTTCCCTCCGGGTCTTCGGGCCTTGCGAAGCTCTGTGTACTGCGAGCGCTGCTACTCGCAGCTGAGAAGGACCGTGGAGCTAGCGGCGAATTCGGAGAGCTCTTCGCTGCACTGCGCCGCTCGCAAGCGGCTTCGTTCTTCGCCTTCTGCCGTCCGGCGAGAGCTGAACTCCAGCGGTCAGTTGCAGCTCTGCCCAACAGCGTGTTCTCGGTTCTGCGGGCAAGCACGCCCTCTTGCCTTGGCCCCGAGAGCAAAGTCCCGAGCGAGCACTCGACTCAGTGCAATGCACCCGGAAGGACGCTCTCGCTCGCCTTTCAAGGAGCGATTCCTAACAGCAGAAGCAGCAGAGGCACAAACTGCACGACGAGAGGGGACAACGTAGAACACGTCTCTGTCCTGGCACATTTTCGTGTGCGATACTTCCCTCCGGCTCTTCGGGCCTTGCGAAGCTCTGTGTACTGCGAGCGCTGCTACTCGCAGCTGAGAAGGACCGTGGAGCTAGCGGCGAATTCGGAGAGCTCTTCGCTGCACTGCGCCGCTCGCAAGCGGCTTCGTTCTTCGCCTTCTGCCGTCCGGCGAGAGCTGAACTCCAGCGGTCAGTTGCAGCTCTGCCCAACAGCGTGTTCTCGGTTCTGCGGGCAAGCACGCCCTCTTGCCTTGGCCCCGAGAGCAAAGTCCCGAGCGAGCACTCGACTCAGTGCAATGCACCCGGAAGGACGCTCTCGCTCGCCTTTCAAGGAGCGATTCCTAACAGCAGAAGCAGCAGAGGCACAAACTGCACGACGAGAGGGGACAACGTAGAACACGTCTCTGTCCTGGCACATTTGCGTGTGCGATACTTCCCTCCGGCTCTTCGGGCCTTGCGAAGCTCTGTGTACTGCGAGCGCTGCTACTCGCAGCTGAGAAGGACCGTGGAGCTAGCGGCGAATTCGGAGAGCTCTTCGCTGCACTGCGCCGCTCGCAAGCGGCTTCGTTCTTCGCCTTCTGCCGTCCGGCGAGAGCTGAACTCCAGCGGTCAGTTGCAGCTCTGCCCAACAGCGTGTTCTCGGTTCTGCGGGCAAGCACGCCCTCTTGCCTTGGCCCCGAGAGCAAAGTCCCGAGCGAGCACTCGACTCAGTGCAATGCACCCGGAAGGACGCTCTCGCTCGCCTTTCAAGGAGCGATTCCTAACAGCAGAAGCAGCAGAGGCACAAACTGCACGACGAGAAGGGACAACGTAGAGCACGTATCTGTCCTGGCACATTTGCGTGTGCGATACTTCCCTCCGGGTCTTCGGGCCTTGCGAAGCTCTGTGTACTGCGAGCGCTGCTACTCGCAGCTGAGAAGGACCGTGGAGCTAGCGGCGAATTCGGAGAGCTCTTCGCTGCACTGCGCCGCTCGCAAGCGGCTTCGTTCTTCGCCTTCTGCCGTCCGGCGAGAGCTGAACTCCAGCGGTCAGTTGCAGCTCTGCCCAACAGCGTGTTCTCGGTTCTGCGGGCAAGCACGCCCTCTTGCCTTGGCCCCGAGAGCAAAGTCCCGAGCGAGCACTCGACTCAGTGCAATGCACCCGGAAGGACGCTCTCGCTCGCCTTTCAAGGAGCGATTCCTAACAGCAGAAGCAGCAGAGGCACAAACTGGACGACGAGAGGGGACAACGTAGAACACGTCTCTGTCCTGGCACATTTGCGTGTGCGATACTTCCCTCCGGCTCTTCGGGCCTTGCGAAGCTCTGTGTACTGCGAGCGCTGCTACTCGCAGCTGAGAAGGACCGTGGAGCTAGCGGCGAATTCGGAGAGCTCTTCGCTGCACTGCGCCGCTCGCAAGCGGCTTCGTTCTTCGCCTTCTGCCGTCCGGCGAGAGCTGAACTCCAGCGGTCAGTTGCAGCTCTGCCCAACAGCGTGTTCTCAGTTCTGCGGGCAAGCACGCCCTCTTGCCTTGGCCGCGAGAGCAAAGTCCCGAGCGAGCACTCGACTCAGTGCAATGCACCCGGAAGGACGCTCTCGCTCGCCTTTCAAGGAGCGATTCCTAACAGCAGAAGCAGCAGAGGCACAAACTGCACGACGAGAGGGGACAACGTAGAACACGTCTCTGTCCTGGCACATTTTCGTGTGCGATACTTCCCTCCGGGTCTTCGGGCCTTGCGAAGCTCTGTGTACTGCGAGCGCTGCTACTCGCAGCTGAGAAGGACCGTGGAGCTAGCGGCGAATTCGGAGAGCTCTTCGCTGCACTGCGCCGCTCGCAAGCGCCTTCGTTCTTCGCCTTCTGCCGTCCGGCGAGAGCTGAACTCCAGCGGTCAGTTGCAGCTCTGCCCAACAGCGTGTTCTCGGTTCTGCGGGCAAGCACGCCCTCTTGCCTTGGCCCCGAGAGCAAAGTCCCGAGCGAGCACTCGACTCAGTGCAATGCACCCGGAAGGACGCTCTCGCTCGCCTTTCAAGGAGCGATTCCTAACAGCAGAAGCAGCAGAGGCACAAACTGCACGACGAGAGGGGACAACGTAGATCACGTCTCTGTCCTGGCACATTTGCGTGTGCGATACTTCCCTCCGGCTCTTCGGGCCTTGCGAAGCTCTGTGTACTGCGAGCGCTGCTACTCGCAGCTGAGAAGGACCGTGGAGCTAGCGGCGAATTCGGAGAGCTCTTCGCTGCACTGCGCCGCTCGCAAGCGGCTTCGTTCTTCGCCTTCTGCCGTCCGGCGAGAGCTGAACTCCAGCGGTCAGTTGCAGCTCTGCCCAACAGCGTGTTCTCGGTTCTGCGGGCAAGCACGCCCTCTTGCCTTGGCCCCGAGAGCAAAGTCCCGAGCGAGCACTCGACTCAGTGCAATGCACCCGGAAGGACGCTCTCGCTCGCCTTTCAAGGAGCGATTCCTAACAGCAGAAGCAGCAGAGGCACAAACTGCACGACGAGAAGGGACAACGTAGAACACGTCTCTGTCCTGGCACATTTGCGTGTGCGATACTTCCCTCCGGCTCTTCGGGCCTTGCGAAGCTCTGTGTACTGCGAGCGCTGCTACTCGCAGCTGAGAAGGACCGTGGAGCTAGCGGCGAATTCGGAGAGCTCTTCGCTGCACTGCGCCGCTCGCAAGCGCCTTCGTTCTTCGCCTTCTGCCGTCCGGCGAGAGCTGAACTCCAGCGGTCAGTTGCAGCTCTGCCCAACAGCGTGTTCTCGGTTCTGCGGGCAAGCACGCCCTCTTGCCTTGGCCGCGAGAGCAAAGTCCCGAGCGAGCACTCGACTCAGTGCAATGCACCCGGAAGGACGCTCTCGCTCGCCTTTCAAGGAGCGATTCCTAACAGCAGAAGCAGCAGAGGCACAAACTGCACGACGAGAGGGGACAACGTAGAACACGTCTCTGTCCTGGCACATTTGCGTGTGCGATACTTCCCTCCGGCTCTTCGGGCCTTGCGAAGCTCTGTGTACTGCGAGCGCTGCTACTCGCAGCTGAGAAGGACCGTGGAGCTAGCGGCGAATTCGGAGAGCTCTTCGCTGCACTGCGCCGCTCGCAAGCGGCTTCGTTCTTCGCCTTCTGCCGTCCGGCGAGAGCTGAACTCCAGCGGTCAGTTGCAGCTCTGCCCAACAGCGTGTTCTCGGTTCTGCGGGCAAGCACGCCCTCTTGCCTTGGCCCCGAGAGCAAAGTCCCGAGCGAGCACTCGACTCAGTGCAATGCACCCGGAAGGACGCTCTCGCTCGCCTTTCAAGGAGCGATTCCTAACAGCAGAAGCAGCAGAGGCACAAACTGCACGACGAGAGGGGACAACGTAGAACACGTCTCTGTCCTGGCACATTTGCGTGTGCGATACTTCCCTCCGGCTCTTCGGGCCTTGCGAAGCTCTGTGTACTGCGAGCGCTGCTACTCGCAGCTGAGAAGGACCGTGGAGCTAGCGGCGAATTCGGAGAGCTCTTCGCTGCACTGCGCCGCTCGCAAGCGGCTTCGTTCTTCGCCTTCTGCCGTCCGGCGAGAGCTGAACTCCAGCGGTCAGTTGCAGCTCTGCCCAACAGCGTGTTCTCGGTTCTGCGGGCAAGCACGCCCTCTTGCCTTGGCCCCGAGAGCAAAGTCCCGAGCGAGCACTCGACTCAGTGCAATGCACCCGGAAGGACGCTCTCGCTCGCCTTTCAAGGAGCGATTCCTAACAGCAGAAGCAGCAGAGGCACAAACTGCACGACGAGAGGGGACAACGTAGATCACGTCTCTGTCCTGGCACATTTGCGTGTGCGATACTTCCCTCCGGCTCTTCGGGCCTTGCGAAGCTCTGTGTACTGCGAGCGCTGCTACTCGCAGCTGAGAAGGACCGTGGAGCTAGCGGCGAATTCGGAGAGCTCTTCGCTGCACTGCGCCGCTCGCAAGCGCCTTCGTTCTTCGCCTTCTGCCGTTCGGCGAGAGCTGAACTCCAGCGGTCAGTTGCAGCTCTGCCCAACAGCGTGTTCTCGGTTCTGCGGGCAAGCACGCCCTCTTGCCTTGGCCGCGAGAGCAAAGTCCCGAGCGAGCACTCGACTCAGTGCAATGCACCCGGAAGGACGCTCTCGCTCGCCTTTCAAGGAGCGATTCCTAACAGCAGAAGCAGCAGAGGCACAAACTGCACGACGAGAGGGGACAACGTAGAACACGTCTCTGTCCTGGCACATTTGCGTGTGCGATACTTCCCTCCGGCTCTTCGGGCCTTGCGAAGCTCTGTGTACTGCGAGCGCTGCTACTCGCAGCTGAGAAGGACCGTGGAGCTAGCGGCGAATTCGGAGAGCTCTTCGCTGCACTGCGCCGCTCGCAAGCGGCTTCGTTCTTCGCCTTCTGCCGTCCGGCGAGAGCTGAACTCCAGCGGTCAGTTGCAGCTCTGCCCAACAGCGTGTTCTCGGTTCTGCGGGCAAGCACGCCCTCTTGCCTTGGCCCCGAGAGCAAAGTCCCGAGCGAGCACTCGACTCAGTGCAATGCACCCGGAAGGACGCTCTCGCTCGCCTTTCAAGGAGCGATTCCTAACAGCAGAAGCAGCAGAGGCACAAACTGCACGACGAGAGGGGACAACGTAGAACACGTCTCTGTCCTGGCACATTTGCGTGTGCGATACTTCCCTCCGGCTCTTCGGGCCTTGCGAAGCTCTGTGTACTGCGAGCGCTGCTACTCGCAGCTGAGAAGGACCGTGGAGCTAGCGGCGAATTCGGAGAGCTCTTCGCTGCACTGCGCCGCTCGCAAGCGGCTTCGTTCTTCGCCTTCTGCCGTCCGGCGAGAGCTGAACTCCAGCGGTCAGTTGCAGCTCTGCCCAACAGCGTGTTCTCGGTTCTGCGGGCAAGCACGCCCTCTTGCCTTGGCCCCGAGAGCAAAGTCCCGAGCGAGCACTCGACTCAGTGCAATGCACCCGGAAGGACGCTCTCGCTCGCCTTTCAAGGAGCGATTCCTAACAGCAGAAGCAGCAGAGGCACAAACTGCACGACGAGAGGGGACAACGTAGAACACGTCTCTGTCCTGGCACATTTTCGTGTGCGATACTTCCCTCCGGGTCTTCGGGCCTTGCGAAGCTCTGTGTACTGCGAGCGCTGCTACTCGCAGCTGAGAAGGACCGTGGAGCTAGCGGCGAATTCGAAGAGCTCTTCGCTGCACTGCGCCGCTCGCAAGCGGCTTCGTTCTTCGCCTTCTGCCGTCCGGCGAGAGCTGAACTCCAGCGGTCAGTTGCAGCTCTGCCCAACAGCGTGTTCTCGGTTCTGCGGGCAAGCACGCCCTCTTGCCTTGGCCCCGAGAGCAAAGTCCCGAGCGAGCACTCGACTCAGTGCAATGCACCCGGAAGGACGCTCTCGCTCGCCTTTCAAGGAGCGATTCCTAACAGCAGAAGCAGCAGAGGCACAAACTGCACGACGAGAAGGGACAACGTAGAACACGTCTCTGTCCTGGCACATTTGCGTGTGCGATACTTCCCTCCGGCTCTTCGGGCCTTGCGAAGCTCTGTGTACTGCGAGCGCTGCTACTCGCAGCTGAGAAGGACCGTGGAGCTAGCGGCGAATTCGGAGAGCTCTTCGCTGCACTGCGCCGCTCGCAAGCGGCTTCGTTCTTCGCCTTCTGCCGTCCGGCGAGAGCTGAACTCCAGCGGTCAGTTGCAGCTCTGCCCAACAGCGTGTTCTCGGTTCTGCGGGCAAGCACGCCCTCTTGCCTTGGCCCCGAGAGCAAAGTCCCGAGCGAGCACTCGACTCAGTGCAATGCACCCGGAAGGACGCTCTCGCTCGCCTTTCAAGGAGCGATTCCTAACAGCAGAAGCAGCAGAGGCACAAACTGCACGACGAGAGGGGACAACGTAGAACACGTCTCTGTCCTGGCACATTTGCGTGTGCGATACTTCCCTCCGGGTCTTCGGGCCTTGCGAAGCTCTGTGTACTGCGAGCGCTGCTACTCGCAGCTGAGAAGGACCGTGGAGCTAGCGGCGAATTCGGAGAGCTCTTCGCTGCACTGCGCCGCTCGCAAGCGGCTTCGTTCTTCGCCTTCTGCCGTCCGGCGAGAGCTGAACTCCAGCGGTCAGTTGCAGCTCTGCCCAACAGCGTGTTCTCGGTTCTGCGGGCAAGCACGCCCTCTTGCCTTGGCCCCGAGAGCAAAGTCCCGAGCGAGCACTCGACTCAGTGCAATGCACCCGGAAGGACGCTCTCGCTCGCCTTTCAAGGAGCGATTCCTAACAGCAGAAGCAGCAGAGCACAAACTGCACGACGAGAGGGGACAACGTAGAACACGTCTCTGTCCTGGCACATTTGCGAGTGCGATACTTCCCTCCGGCTCTTCGGGCCTTGCGAAGCTCTGTGTACTGCGAGCGCTGCTACTCGCAGCTGAGAAGGACCGTGGAGCTAGCGGCGAATGCGGAGAGCTCTTCGCTGCACTGCGCCGCTCGCAAGCGGCTTCGTTCTTCGCCTTCTGCCGTCCGGCGAGAGCTGAACTCCAGCGGTCAGTTGCAGCTCTGCCCAACAGCGTGTTCTCGGTTCTGCGGGCAAGCACGCCCTCTTGCCTTGGCCGCGAGAGCAAAGTCCCGAGCGAGCACTCGACTCAGTGCAATGCACCCGGAAGGACGCTCTCGCTCGCCTTTCAAGGAGCGATTCCTAACAGCAGAAGCAGCAGAGGCACAAACTGCACGACGAGAGGGGACAACGTAGAACACGTCTCTGTCCTGGCACATTTGCGTGTGCGATACTTCCCTCCGGCTCTTCGGGCCTTGCGAAGCTCTGTGTACTGCGAGCGCTGCTACTCGCAGCTGAGAAGGACCGTGGAGCTAGCGGCGAATTCGGAGAGCTCTTCGCTGCACTGCGCCGCTCGCAAGCGGCTTCGTTCTTCGCCTTCTGCCGTCCGGCGAGAGCTGAACTCCAGCGGTCAGTTGCAGCTCTGCCCAACAGCGTGTTCTCGGTTCTGCGGGCAAGCACGCCCTCTTGCCTTGGCCGCGAGAGCAAAGTCCCGAGCGAGCACTCGACTCAGTGCAATGCACCCGGAAGGACGCTCTCGCTCGCCTTTCAAGGAGCGATTCCTAACAGCAGAAGCAGCAGAGGCACAAACTGCACGACGAGAGGGGACAACGTAGAACACGTCTCTGTCCTGGCACATTTGCGTGTGCGATACTTCCCTCCGGCTCTTCGGGCCTTGCGAAGCTCTGTGTACTGCGAGCGCTGCTACTCGCAGCTGAGAAGGACCGTGGAGCTAGCGGCGAATTCGGAGAGCTCTTCGCTGCACTGCGCCGCTCGCAAGCGGCTTCGTTCTTCGCCTTCTGCCGTCCGGCGAGAGCTGAACTCCAGCGGTCAGTTGCAGCTCTGCCCAACAGCGTGTTCTCGGTTCTGCGGGCAAGCACGCCCTCTTGCCTTGGCCCCGAGAGCAAAGTCCCGAGCGAGCACTCGACTCAGTGCAATGCACCCGGAAGGACGCTCTCGCTCGCCTTTCAAGGAGCGATTCCTAACAGCAGAAGCAGCAGAGGCACAAACTGCACGACGAGAGGGGACAACGTAGAACACGTCTCTGTCCTGGCACATTTGCGTGTGCGATACTTCCCTCCGGGTCTTCGGGCCTTGCGAAGCTCTGTGTACTGCGAGCGCTGCTACTCGCAGCTGAGAAGGACCGTGGAGCTAGCGGCGAATTCGGAGAGCTCTTCGCTGCACTGCGCCGCTCGCAAGCGGCTTCGTTCTTCGCCTTCTGCCGTCCGGCGAGAGCTGAACTCCAGCGGTCAGTTGCAGCTCTGCCCAACAGCGTGTTCTCGGTTCTGCGGGCAAGCACGCCCTCTTGCCTTGGCCCCGAGAGCAAAGTCCCGAGCGAGCACTCGACTCAGTGCAATGCACCCGGAAGGACGCTCTCGCTCGCCTTTCAAGGAGCGATTCCTAACAGCAGAAGCAGCAGAGGCACAAACTGCACGACGAGAAGGGACAACGTAGAACACGTCTCTGTCCTGGCACATTTGCGTGTGCGATACTTCCCTCCGGGTCTTCGGGCCTTGCGAAGCTCTGTGTACTGCGAGCGCTGCTACTCGCCGCTGAGAAGGACCGTGGAGCTAGCGGCGAATTCGGAGAGCTCTTCGCTGCACTGCGCCGCTCGCAAGCGGCTTCGTTCTTCGCCTTCTGCCGTCCGGCGAGAGCTGAACTCCAGCGGTCAGTTGCAGCTCTGCCCAACAGCGTGTTCTCGGTTCTGCGGGCAAGCACGCCCTCTTGCCTTGGCCCCGAGAGCAAAGTCCCGAGCGAGCACTCGACTCAGTGCAATGCACCCGGAAGGACGCTCTCGCTCGCCTTTCAAGGAGCGATTCCTAACAGCAGAAGCAGCAGAGGCACAAACTGCACGACGAGAGGGGACAACGTAGAACACGTCTCTGTCCTGGCACATTTTCGTGTGCGATACTTCCCTCCGGCTCTTCGGGCCTTGCGAAGCTCTGTGTACTGCGAGCGCTGCTACTCGCAGCTGAGAAGGACCGTGGAGCTAGCGGCGAATTCGGAGAGCTCTTCGCTGCACTGCGCCGCTCGCAAGCGGCTTCGTTCTTCGCCTTCTGCCGTCCGGCGAGAGCTGAACTCCAGCGGTCAGTTGCAGCTCTGCCCAACAGCGTGTTCTCGGTTCTGCGGGCAAGCACGCCCTCTTGCCTTGGCCCCGAGAGCAAAGTCCCGAGCGAGCACTCGACTCAGTGCAATGCACCCGGAAGGACGCTCTCGCTCGCCTTTCAAGGAGCGATTCCTAACAGCAGAAGCAGCAGAGGCACAAACTGCACGACGAGAGGGGACAACGTAGAACACGTCTCTGTCCTGGCACATTTGCGTGTGCGATACTTCCCTCCGGCTCTTCGGGCCTTGCGAAGCTCTGTGTACTGCGAGCGCTGCTACTCGCAGCTGAGAAGGACCGTGGAGCTAGCGGCGAATTCGGAGAGCTCTTCGCTGCACTGCGCCGCTCGCAAGCGCCTTCGTTCTTCGCCTTCTGCCGTCCGGCGAGAGCTGAACTCCAGCGGTCAGTTGCAGCTCTGCCCAACAGCGTGTTCTCGGTTCTGCGGGCAAGCACGCCCTCTTGCCTTGGCCGCGAGAGCAAAGTCCCGAGCGAGCACTCGACTCAGTGCAATGCACCCGGAAGGACGCTCTCGCTCGCCTTTCAAGGAGCGATTCCTAACAGCAGAAGCAGCAGAGGCACAAACTGCACGACGAGAGGGGACAACGTAGAACACGTCTCTGTCCTGGCACATTTGCGTGTGCGATACTTCCCTCCGGCTCTTCGGGCCTTGCGAAGCTCTGTGTACTGCGAGCGCTGCTACTCGCAGCTGAGAAGGACCGTGGAGCTAGCGGCGAATTCGGAGAGCTCTTCGCTGCACTGCGCCGCTCGCAAGCGGCTTCGTTCTTCGCCTTCTGCCGTCCGGCGAGAGCTGAACTCCAGCGGTCAGTTGCAGCTCTGCCCAACAGCGTGTTCTCGGTTCTGCGGGCAAGCACGCCCTCTTGCCTTGGCCCCGAGAGCAAAGTCCCGAGCGAGCACTCGACTCAGTGCAATGCACCCGGAAGGACGCTCTCGCTCGCCTTTCAAGGAGCGATTCCTAACAGCAGAAGCAGCAGAGGCACAAACTGCACGACGAGAGGGGACAACGTAGAACACGTCTCTGTCCTGGCACATTTGCGTGTGCGATACTTCCCTCCGGGTCTTCGGGCCTTGCGAAGCTCTGTGTACTGCGAGCGCTGCTACTCGCAGCTGAGAAGGACCGTGGAGCTAGCGGCGAATTCGGAGAGCTCTTCGCTGCACTGCGCCGCTCGCAAGCGCCTTCGTTCTTCGCCTTCTGCCGTTCGGCGAAGGCTGAACTCCAGCGGTCAGTTGCAGCTCTGCCCAACAGCGTGTTCTCGGTTCTGCGGGCAAGCACGCCCTCTTGCCTTGGCCGCGAGAGCAAAGTCCCGAGCGAGCACTCGACTCAGTGCAATGCACCCGGAAGGACGCTCTCGCTCGCCTTTCAAGGAGCGATTCCTAACAGCAGAAGCAGCAGAGGCACAAACTGCACGACGAGAGGGGACAACGTAGAACACGTCTCTGTCCTGGCACATTTGCGTGTGCGATACTTCCCTCCGGCTCTTCGGGCCTTGCGAAGCTCTGTGTACTGCGAGCGCTGCTACTCGCAGCTGAGAAGGACCGTGGAGCTAGCGGCGAATTCGGAGAGCTCTTCGCTGCACTGCGCCGCTCGCAAGCGGCTTCGTTCTTCGCCTTCTGCCGTCCGGCGAGAGCTGAACTCCAGCGGTCAGTTGCAGCTCTGCCCAACAGCGTGTTCTCGGTTCTGCGGGCAAGCACGCCCTCTTGCCTTGGCCGCGAGAGCAAAGTCCCGAGCGAGCACTCGACTCAGTGCAATGCACCCGGAAGGACGCTCTCGCTCGCCTTTCAAGGAGCGATTCCTAACAGCAGAAGCAGCAGAGGCACAAACTGCACGACGAGAGGGGACAACGTAGAACACGTCTCTGTCCTGGCACATTTTCGTGTGCGATACTTCCCTCCGGGTCTTCGGGCCTTGCGAAGCTCTGTGTACTGCGAGCGCTGCTACTCGCAGCTGAGAAGGACCGTGGAGCTAGCGGCGAATTCGGAGAGCTCTTCGCTGCACTGCGCCGCTCGCAAGCGGCTTCGTTCTTCGCCTTCTGCCGTCCGGCGAGAGCTGAACTCCAGCGGTCAGTTGCAGCTCTGCCCAACAGCGTGTTCTCGGTTCTGCGGGCAAGCACGCCCTCTTGCCTTGGCCCCGAGAGCAAAGTCCCGAGCGAGCACTCGACTCAGTGCAATGCACCCGGAAGGACGCTCTCGCTCGCCTTTCAAGGAGCGATTCCTAACAGCAGAAGCAGCAGAGGCACAAACTGCACGACGAGAAGGGACAACGTAGAACACGTCTCTGTCCTGGCACATTTGCGTGTGCGATACTTCCCTCCGGCTCTTCGGGCCTTGCGAAGCTCTGTGTACTGCGAGCGCTGCTACTCGCAGCTGAGAAGGACCGTGGAGCTAGCGGCGAATTCGGAGAGCTCTTCGCTGCACTGCGCCGCTCGCAAGCGGCTTCGTTCTTCGCCTTCTGCCGTCCGGCGAGCGCTGAACTCCAGCGGTCAGTTGCAGCTCTGCCCAACAGCGTGTTCTCGGTTCTGCGGGCAAGCACGCCCTCTTGCCTTGGCCCCGAGAGCAAAGTCCCGAGCGAGCACTCGACTCAGTGCAATGCACCCGGAAGGACGCTCTCGCTCGCCTTTCAAGGAGCGATTCCTAACAGCAGAAGCAGCAGAGGCACAAACTGCACGACGAGAGGGGACAACGTAGATCACGTCTCTGTCCTGGCACATTTTCGTGTGCGATACTTCCCTCCGGGTCTTCGGGCCTTGCGAAGCTCTGTGTACTGCGAGCGCTGCTACTCGCAGCTGAGAAGGACCGTGGAGCTAGCGGCGAATTCGGAGAGCTCTTCGCTGCACTGCGCCGCTCGCAAGCGGCTTCGTTCTTCGCCTTCTGCCGTCCGGCGAGAGCTGAACTCCAGCGGTCAGTTGCAGCTCTGCCCAACAGCGTGTTCTCGGTTCTGCGGGCAAGCACGCCCTCTTGCCTTGGCCCCGAGAGCAAAGTCCCGAGCGAGCACTCGACTCAGTGCAATGCACCCGGAAGGACGCTCTCGCTCGCCTTTCAAGGAGCGATTCCTAACAGCAGAAGCAGCAGAGGCACAAACTGCACGACGAGAAGGGACAACGTAGAACACGTCTCTGTCCTGGCACATTTTCGTGTGCGATACTTCCCTCCGGCTCTTCGGGCCTTGCGAAGCTCTGTGTACTGCGAGCGCTGCTACTCGCAGCTGAGAAGGACCGTGGAGCTAGCGGCGAATTCGGAGAGCTCTTCGCTGCACTGCGCCGCTCGCAAGCGGCTTCGTTCTTCGCCTTCTGCCGTCCGGCGAGAGCTGAACTCCAGCGGTCAGTTGCAGCTCTGCCCAACAGCGTGTTCTCGGTTCTGCGGGCAAGCACGCCCTCTTGCCTTGGCCCCGAGAGCAAAGTCCCGAGCGAGCACTCGACTCAGTGCAATGCACCCGGAAGGACGCTCTCGCTCGCCTTTCAAGGAGCGATTCCTAACAGCAGAAGCAGCAGAGGCACAAACTGCACGACGAGAGGGGACAACGTAGAACACGTCTCTGTCCTGGCACATTTGCGTGTGCGATACTTCCCTCCGGCTCTTCGGGCCTTGCGAAGCTCTGTGTACTGCGAGCGCTGCTACTCGCAGCTGAGAAGGACCGTGGAGCTAGCGGCGAATTCGGAGAGCTCTTCGCTGCACTGCGCCGCTCGCAAGCGGCTTCGTTCTTCGCCTTCTGCCGTCCGGCGAGAGCTGAACTCCAGCGGTCAGTTGCAGCTCTGCCCAACAGCGTGTTCTCGGTTCTGCGGGCAAGCACGCCCTCTTGCCTTGGCCCCGAGAGCAAAGTCCCGAGCGAGCACTCGACTCAGTGCAATGCACCCGGAAGGACGCTCTCGCTCGCCTTTCAAGGAGCGATTCCTAACAGCAGAAGCAGCAGAGGCACAAACTGCACGACGAGAGGGGACAACGTAGAACACGTCTCTGTCCTGGCACATTTGCGTGTGCGATACTTCCCTCCGGGTCTTCGGGCCTTGCGAAGCTCTGTGTACTGCGAGCGCTGCTACTCGCAGCTGAGAAGGACCGTGGAGCTAGCGGCGAATTCGGAGAGCTCTTCGCTGCACTGCGCCGCTCGCAAGCGGCTTCGTTCTTCGCCTTCTGCCGTCCGGCGAGAGCTGAACTCCAGCGGTCAGTTGCAGCTCTGCCCAACAGCGTGTTCTCGGTTCTGCGGGCAAGCACGCCCTCTTGCCTTGGCCCCGAGAGCAAAGTCCCGAGCGAGCACTCGACTCAGTGCAATGCACCCGGAAGGACGCTCTCGCTCGCCTTTCAAGGAGCGATTCCTAACAGCAGAAGCAGCAGAGGCACAAACTGCACGACGAGAAGGGACAACGTAGAACACGTCTCTGTCCTGGCACATTTGCGTGTGCGATACTTCCCTCCGGGTCTTCGGGCCTTGCGAAGCTCTGTGTACTGCGAGCGCTGCTACTCGCCGCTGAGAAGGACCGTGGAGCTAGCGGCGAATTCGGAGAGCTCTTCGCTGCACTGCGCCGCTCGCAAGCGGCTTCGTTCTTCGCCTTCTGCCGTCCGGCGAGAGCTGAACTCCAGCGGTCAGTTGCAGCTCTGCCCAACAGCGTGTTCTCGGTTCTGCGGGCAAGCACGCCCTCTTGCCTTGGCCCCGAGAGCAAAGTCCCGAGCGAGCACTCGACTCAGTGCAATGCACCCGGAAGGACGCTCTCGCTCGCCTTTCAAGGAGCGATTCCTAACAGCAGAAGCAGCAGAGGCACAAACTGCACGACGAGAGGGGACAACGTAGAACACGTCTCTGTCCTGGCACATTTTCGTGTGCGATACTTCCCTCCGGCTCTTCGGGCCTTGCGAAGCTCTGTGTACTGCGAGCGCTGCTACTCGCAGCTGAGAAGGACCGTGGAGCTAGCGGCGAATTCGGAGAGCTCTTCGCTGCACTGCGCCGCTCGCAAGCGGCTTCGTTCTTCGCCTTCTGCCGTCCGGCGAGAGCTGAACTCCAGCGGTCAGTTGCAGCTCTGCCCAACAGCGTGTTCTCGGTTCTGCGGGCAAGCACGCCCTCTTGCCTTGGCCCCGAGAGCAAAGTCCCGAGCGAGCACTCGACTCAGTGCAATGCACCCGGAAGGACGCTCTCGCTCGCCTTTCAAGGAGCGATTCCTAACAGCAGAAGCAGCAGAGGCACAAACTGCACGACGAGAGGGGACAACGTAGAACACGTCTCTGTCCTGGCACATTTGCGTGTGCGATACTTCCCTCCGGCTCTTCGGGCCTTGCGAAGCTCTGTGTACTGCGAGCGCTGCTACTCGCAGCTGAGAAGGACCGTGGAGCTAGCGGCGAATTCGGAGAGCTCTTCGCTGCACTGCGCCGCTCGCAAGCGCCTTCGTTCTTCGCCTTCTGCCGTCCGGCGAGAGCTGAACTCCAGCGGTCAGTTGCAGCTCTGCCCAACAGCGTGTTCTCGGTTCTGCGGGCAAGCACGCCCTCTTGCCTTGGCCGCGAGAGCAAAGTCCCGAGCGAGCACTCGACTCAGTGCAATGCACCCGGAAGGACGCTCTCGCTCGCCTTTCAAGGAGCGATTCCTAACAGCAGAAGCAGCAGAGGCACAAACTGCACGACGAGAGGGGACAACGTAGAACACGTCTCTGTCCTGGCACATTTGCGTGTGCGATACTTCCCTCCGGCTCTTCGGGCCTTGCGAAGCTCTGTGTACTGCGAGCGCTGCTACTCGCAGCTGAGAAGGACCGTGGAGCTAGCGGCGAATTCGGAGAGCTCTTCGCTGCACTGCGCCGCTCGCAAGCGGCTTCGTTCTTCGCCTTCTGCCGTCCGGCGAGAGCTGAACTCCAGCGGTCAGTTGCAGCTCTGCCCAACAGCGTGTTCTCGGTTCTGCGGGCAAGCACGCCCTCTTGCCTTGGCCCCGAGAGCAAAGTCCCGAGCGAGCACTCGACTCAGTGCAATGCACCCGGAAGGACGCTCTCGCTCGCCTTTCAAGGAGCGATTCCTAACAGCAGAAGCAGCAGAGGCACAAACTGCACGACGAGAGGGGACAACGTAGAACACGTCTCTGTCCTGGCACATTTGCGTGTGCGATACTTCCCTCCGGGTCTTCGGGCCTTGCGAAGCTCTGTGTACTGCGAGCGCTGCTACTCGCAGCTGAGAAGGACCGTGGAGCTAGCGGCGAATTCGGAGAGCTCTTCGCTGCACTGCGCCGCTCGCAAGCGCCTTCGTTCTTCGCCTTCTGCCGTTCGGCGAAGGCTGAACTCCAGCGGTCAGTTGCAGCTCTGCCCAACAGCGTGTTCTCGGTTCTGCGGGCAAGCACGCCCTCTTGCCTTGGCCGCGAGAGCAAAGTCCCGAGCGAGCACTCGACTCAGTGCAATGCACCCGGAAGGACGCTCTCGCTCGCCTTTCAAGGAGCGATTCCTAACAGCAGAAGCAGCAGAGGCACAAACTGCACGACGAGAGGGGACAACGTAGAACACGTCTCTGTCCTGGCACATTTGCGTGTGCGATACTTCCCTCCGGCTCTTCGGGCCTTGCGAAGCTCTGTGTACTGCGAGCGCTGCTACTCGCAGCTGAGAAGGACCGTGGAGCTAGCGGCGAATTCGGAGAGCTCTTCGCTGCACTGCGCCGCTCGCAAGCGGCTTCGTTCTTCGCCTTCTGCCGTCCGGCGAGAGCTGAACTCCAGCGGTCAGTTGCAGCTCTGCCCAACAGCGTGTTCTCGGTTCTGCGGGCAAGCACGCCCTCTTGCCTTGGCCGCGAGAGCAAAGTCCCGAGCGAGCACTCGACTCAGTGCAATGCACCCGGAAGGACGCTCTCGCTCGCCTTTCAAGGAGCGATTCCTAACAGCAGAAGCAGCAGAGGCACAAACTGCACGACGAGAGGGGACAACGTAGAACACGTCTCTGTCCTGGCACATTTTCGTGTGCGATACTTCCCTCCGGGTCTTCGGGCCTTGCGAAGCTCTGTGTACTGCGAGCGCTGCTACTCGCAGCTGAGAAGGACCGTGGAGCTAGCGGCGAATTCGGAGAGCTCTTCGCTGCACTGCGCCGCTCGCAAGCGGCTTCGTTCTTCGCCTTCTGCCGTCCGGCGAGAGCTGAACTCCAGCGGTCAGTTGCAGCTCTGCCCAACAGCGTGTTCTCGGTTCTGCGGGCAAGCACGCCCTCTTGCCTTGGCCCCGAGAGCAAAGTCCCGAGCGAGCACTCGACTCAGTGCAATGCACCCGGAAGGACGCTCTCGCTCGCCTTTCAAGGAGCGATTCCTAACAGCAGAAGCAGCAGAGGCACAAACTGCACGACGAGAAGGGACAACGTAGAACACGTCTCTGTCCTGGCACATTTGCGTGTGCGATACTTCCCTCCGGCTCTTCGGGCCTTGCGAAGCTCTGTGTACTGCGAGCGCTGCTACTCGCAGCTGAGAAGGACCGTGGAGCTAGCGGCGAATTCGGAGAGCTCTTCGCTGCACTGCGCCGCTCGCAAGCGGCTTCGTTCTTCACCTTCTGCCGTCCGGCGAGCGCTGAACTCCAGCGGTCAGTTGCAGCTCTGCCCAACAGCGTGTTCTCGGTTCTGCGGGCAAGCACGCCCTCTTGCCTTGGCCCGAGAGCAAAGTCCCGAGCGAGCACTCGACTCAGTGCAATGCACCCGGAAGGACGCTCTCGCTCGCCTTTCAAGGAGCGATTCCTAACAGCAGAAGCAGCAGAGGCACAAACTGCACGACGAGAGGGGACAACGTAGATCACGTCTCTGTCCTGGCACATTTTCGTGTGCGATACTTCCCTCCGGGTCTTCGGGCCTTGCGAAGCTCTGTGTACTGCGAGCGCTGCTACTCGCAGCTGAGAAGGACCGTGGAGCTAGCGGCGAATTCGGAGAGCTCTTCGCTGCACTGCGCCGCTCGCAAGCGGCTTCGTTCTTCGCCTTCTGCCGTCCGGCGAGAGCTGAACTCCAGCGGTCAGTTGCAGCTCTGCCCAACAGCGTGTTCTCGGTTCTGCGGGCAAGCACGCCCTCTTGCCTTGGCCCCGAGAGCAAAGTCCCGAGCGAGCACTCGACTCAGTGCAATGCACCCGGAAGGACGCTCTCGCTCGCCTTTCAAGGAGCGATTCCTAACAGCAGAAGCAGCAGAGGCACAAACTGCACGACGAGAAGGGACAACGTAGAACACGTCTCTGTCCTGGCACATTTTCGTGTGCGATACTTCCCTCCGGGTCTTCGGGCCTTGCGAAGCTCTGTGTACTGCGAGCGCTGCTACTCGCAGCTGAGAAGGACCGTGGAGCTAGCGGCGAATTCGGAGAGCTCTTCGCTGCACTGCGCCGCTCGCAAGCGGCTTCGTTCTTCGCCTTCTGCCGTCCGGCGAGAGCTGAACTCCAGCGGTCAGTTGCAGCTCTGCCCAACAGCGTGTTCTCGGTTCTGCGGGCAAGCACGCCCTCTTGCCTTGGCCCCGAGAGCAAAGTCCCGAGCGAGCACTCGACTCAGTGCAATGCACCCGGAAGGACGCTCTCGCTCGCCTTTCAAGGAGCGATTCCTAACAGCAGAAGCAGCAGAGGCACAAACTGCACGACGAGAGGGGACAACGTAGAACACGTCTCTGTCCTGGCACATTTGCGTGTGCGATACTTCCCTCCGGGTCTTCGGGCCTTGCGAAGCTCTGTGTACTGCGAGCGCTGCTACTCGCCGCTGAGAAGGACCGTGGAGCTAGCGGCGAATTCGGAGAGCTCTTCGCTGCACTGCGCCGCTCGCAAGA
>NW_028276687.1:0-68607 GCF_052056855.1 Sturnus vulgaris | reverse complement strand
TCGGAAGGACGCTCTCGCTCGTCTTTCAAGGAGCGATTCCTAACAGCACAAGCAGCAGAGGCACAAACTGCATGACGAGAAGGGACAACGTAGAACACGTCTCTGTCCTGGCACATTTTCGTGTGCGATACTTCCCTCCGGGTCTTCGGGCCTTGCGAAGCCCTGTGTACTGCGAGCGCTGCTACTCGCAGCTGAGAAGGACCGTGGAGCTAGCGGCGAATTCGGAGAGCTCTTCGCTGCACTGCGCCGCTCGCAAGCGGCTTCGTTCTTCGCCTTCTGCCGTCCGGCGAGAGCTGAACTCCGGCGGTCAGTTGCAGCTCTGCCCAACAGCGTGTTCTCAGTTCTGCGGCAAGCACGCCCTCTTGCCTTGGCCCCGAGAGCAAAGTCCCGAGCGAGCACTCGACTCAGTGCAATGCACCCGGAAGGACGCTCTCGCTCGTCTTTCAAGGAGCGATTCCTAACAGCACAAGCAGCAGAGGCACAAACTGCATGACGAGAAGGGACAACGTAGAACACGTCTCTGTCCTGGCACATTTTCGTGTGCCATACTTCCCTCCGGGTCTTCGGGCCTTGCGAAGCTCCGTGTACTGCGAGCGCTGCTACTCGCAGCTCAGAAGGACCGTGGAGCTAGCGGCGAATTCGGAGAGCTCTTCGCTGCACTGCGCCGCTCGCAAGCGGCTTCGTTCTTCGCCTTCTGCCGTCCGGCGACAGCTGAACTCCGGCGGTCAGTTGCAGCTCTGCCCAACAGCGTGTTCTCAGTTCTGCGGGCAAGCACGCCCTCTTGCCTTGGCCCCGAGAGCAAAGTCCCGAGCGAGCACTCGACTCAGTGCAATGCACCCGGAAGGACGCTCTCGCTCGTCTTTCAAGGAGCGATTCCTAACAGCACAAGCAGCAGAGGCACAAACTGCATGACGAGAAGGGACAACGTAGAACACGTCTCTGTCCTGGCACATTTTCGTGTGCGATACTTCCCTCCGGGTCTTCGGGCCTTGCGAAGCTCCGTGTACTGCGAGCGCTGCTACTCGCAGCTCAGAAGGACCGTGGAGCTAGCGGCGAATTCGGAGAGCTCTTCGCTGCACTGCGCCGCTCGCAAGCGGCTTCGTTCTTCGCCTTCTGCCGTCCGGCGACAGCTGAACTCCGGCGGTCAGTTGCAGCTCTGCCCAACAGCGTGTTCTCAGTTCTGCGGGCAAGCACGCCCTCTTGCCTTGGCCCCGAGAGCAAAGTCCGAGCGAGCACTCGACTCAGTGCAATGCACCCGGAAGGACGCTCTCGCTCGTCTTTCAAGGAGCGATTCCTAACAGCACAAGCAGCAGAGGCACAAACTGCATGACGAGAAGGGACAACGTAGAACACGTCTCTGTCCTGGCACATTTTCGTGTGCGATACTTCCCTCCGGGTCTTCGGGCCTTGCGAAGCTCCGTGTACTGCGAGCGCTGCTACTCGCAGCTCAGAAGGACCGTGGAGCTAGCGGCGAATTCGGAGAGCTCTTCGCTGCACTGCGCCGCTCGCAAGCGGCTTCGTTCTTCGCCTTCTGCCGTCCGGCGACAGCTGAACTCCGGCGGTCAGTTGCAGCTCTGCCCAACAGCGTGTTCTCAGTTCTGCGGGCAAGCACGCCCTCTTGCCTTGGCCCCGAGAGCAAAGTCCCGAGCGAGCACTCGACTCAGTGCAATGCACCGGAAGGACGCTCTCGCTCGTCTTTCAAGGAGCGATTCCTAACAGCACAAGCAGCAGAGGCACAAACTGCATGACGAGAAGGGACAACGTAGAACACGTCTCTGTCCTGGCACATTTTCGTGTGCGATACTTCCCTCCGGGTCTTCGGGCCTTGCGAAGCTCCGTGTACTGCGAGCGCTGCTACTCGCAGCTCAGAAGGACCGTGGAGCTAGCGGCGAATTCGGAGAGCTCTTCGCTGCACTGCGCCGCTCGCAAGCGGCTTCGTTCTTCGCCTTCTGCCGTCCGGCGACAGCTGAACTCCGGCGGTCAGTTGCAGCTCTGCCCAACAGCGTGTTCTCAGTTCTGCGGGCAAGCACGCCCTCTTGCCTTGGCCCCGAGAGCAAAGTCCCGAGCGAGCACTCGACTCAGTGCAATGCACCCGGAAGGACGCTCTCGCTCGTCTTTCAAGGAGCGATTCCTAACAGCACAAGCAGCAGAGGCACAAACTGCATGACGAGAAGGGACAACGTAGAACACGTCTCTGTCCTGGCACATTTCCGTGTGCCATACTTCCCTCCGGGTCTTCGGGCCTTGCGAAGCTCCGTGTACTGCGAGCGCTGCTACTCGCAGCTCAGAAGGACCGTGGAGCTAGCGGCGAATTCGGAGAGCTCTTCGCTGCACTGCGCCGCTCGCAAGCGGCTTCGTTCTTCGCCTTCTGCCGTCCGGCGACAGCTGAACTCCGGCGGTCAGTTGCAGCTCTGCCCAACAGCGTGTTCTCAGTTCTGCGGGCAAGCACGCCCTCTTGCCTTGGCCCCGAGAGCAAAGTCCCGAGCGAGCACTCGACTCAGTGCAATGCACCCGGAAGGACGCTCTCGCTCGTCTTTCAAGGAGCGATTCCTAACAGCACAAGCAGCAGAGGCACAAACTGCATGACGAGAAGGGACAACGTAGAACACGTCTCTGTCCTGGCACATTTTCGTGTGCGATACTTCCCTCCGGGTCTTCGGGCCTTGCGAAGCTCCGTGTACTGCGAGCGCTGCTACTCGCAGCTCAGAAGGACCGTGGAGCTAGCGGCGAATTCGGAGAGCTCTTCGCTGCACTGCGCCGCTCGCAAGCGGCTTCGTTCTTCGCCTTCTGCCGTCCGGCGACAGCTGAACTCCGGCGGTCAGTTGCAGCTCTGCCCAACAGCGTGTTCTCAGTTCTGCGGGCAAGCACGCCCTCTTGCCTTGGCCCCGAGAGCAAAGTCCCGAGCGAGCACTCGACTCAGTGCAATGCACCCGGAAGGACGCTCTCGCTCGTCTTTCAAGGAGCGATTCCTAACAGCACAAGCAGCAGAGGCACAAACTGCATGACGAGAAGGGACAACGTAGAACACGTCTCTGTCCTGGCACATTTTCGTGTGCCATACTTCCCTCCGGGTCTTCGGGCCTTGCGAAGCTCCGTGTACTGCGAGCGCTGCTACTCGCAGCTCAGAAGGACCGTGGAGCTAGCGGCGAATTCGGAGAGCTCTTCGCTGCACTGCGCCGCTCGCAAGCGGCTTCGTTCTTCGCCTTCTGCCGTCCGGCGACAGCTGAACTCCGGCGGTCAGTTGCAGCTCTGCCCAACAGCGTGTTCTCAGTTCTGCGGGCAAGCACGCCCTCTTGCCTTGGCCCCGAGAGCAAAGTCCCGAGCGAGCACTCGACTCAGTGCAATGCACCCGGAAGGACGCTCTCGCTCGTCTTTCAAGGAGCGATTCCTAACAGCACAAGCAGCAGAGGCACAAACTGCATGACGAGAAGGGACAACGTAGAACACGTCTCTTGTCCTGGCACATTTCCGTGTGCCATACTTCCCTCCGGGTCTTCGGGCCTTGCGAAGCTCCGTGTACTGCGAGCGCTGCTACTCGCAGCTGAGAAGGACCGTGGAGCTAGCGGCGAATTCGGAGAGCTCTTCGCTGCACTGCGCCGCTCGCAAGCGGCTTCGTTCTTCGCCTTCTGCCGTCCGGCGACAGCTGAACTCCGGCGGTCAGTTGCAGCTCTGCCCAACAGCGTGTTCTCAGTTCTGCGGGCAAGCACGCCCTCTTGCCTTGGCCCGAGAGCAAAGTCCCGAGCGAGCACTCGACTCAGTGCAATGCACCCGGAAGGACGCTCTCGCTCGTCTTTCAAGGAGCGATTCCTAACAGCACAAGCAGCAGAGGCACAAACTGCATGACGAGAAGGGACAACGTAGAACACGTCTCTGTCCTGGCACATTTCCGTGTGCCATACTTCCCTCCGGGTCTTCGGGCC
Organism: Sturnus vulgaris; assembly: GCF_052056855.1. Taxonomy (NCBI): domain Eukaryota; kingdom Metazoa; phylum Chordata; class Aves; order Passeriformes; family Sturnidae; genus Sturnus; species Sturnus vulgaris. Next base: position 64,687 of record NW_028276687.1, on the reverse strand, counting down.
TTGCGAAGCTCCGTGTACTGCGAGCGCTGCTACTCGCAGCTGAGAAGGACCGTGGAGCTAGCGGCGAATTCGGAGAGCTCTTCGCTGCACTGCGCCGCTCGCAAGCGGCTTCGTTCTTCGCCTTCTGCCGTCCGGCGACAGCTGAACTCCGGCGGTCAGTTGCAGCTCTGCCCAACAGCGTGTTCTCAGTTCTGCGGGCAAGCACGCCCTCTTGCCTTGGCCCCGAGAGCAAAGTCCCGAGCGAGCACTCGACTCAGTGCAATGCACCCGGAAGGACGCTCTCGCTCGTCTTTCAAGGAGCGATTCCTAACAGCACAAGCAGCAGAGGCACAAACTGCATGACGAGAAGGGACAACGTAGAACACGTCTCTGTCCTGGCACATTTCCGTGTGCCATACTTCCCTCCGGGTCTTCGGGCCTTGCGAAGCTCCGTGTACTGCGAGCGCTGCTACTCGCAGCTCAGAAGGACCGTGGAGCTAGCGGCGAATTCGGAGAGCTCTTCGCTGCACTGCGCCGCTCGCAAGCGGCTTCGTTCTTCGCCTTCTGCCGTCCGGCGACAGCTGAACTCCGGCGGTCAGTTGCAGCTCTGCCCAACAGCGTGTTCTCAGTTCTGCGGGCAAGCACGCCCTCTTGCCTTGGCCCCGAGAGCAAAGTCCCGAGCGAGCACTCGACTCAGTGCAATGCACCCGGAAGGACGCTCTCGCTCGTCTTTCAAGGAGCGATTCCTAACAGCACAAGCAGCAGAGGCACAAACTGCATGACGAGAAGGGACAACGTAGAACACGTCTCTGTCCTGGCACATTTCCGTGTGCCATACTTCCCTCCGGGTCTTCGGGCCTTGCGAAGCTCCGTGTACTGCGAGCGCTGCTACTCGCAGCTCAGAAGGACCGTGGAGCTAGCGGCGAATTCGGAGAGCTCTTCGCTGCACTGCGCCGCTCGCAAGCGGCTTCGTTCTTCGCCTTCTGCCGTCCGGCGACAGCTGAACTCCGGCGGTCAGTTGCAGCTCTGCCCAACAGCGTGTTCTCAGTTCTGCGGGCAAGCACGCCCTCTTGCCTTGGCCCCGAGAGCAAAGTCCCGAGCGAGCACTCGACTCAGTGCAATGCACCCGGAAGGACGCTCTCGCTCGTCTTTCAAGGAGCGATTCCTAACAGCACAAGCAGCAGAGGCACAAACTGCATGACGAGAAGGGACAACGTAGAACACGTCTCTGTCCTGGCACATTTCCGTGTGCCATACTTCCCTCCGGGTCTTCGGGCCTTGCGAAGCTCCGTGTACTGCGAGCGCTGCTACTCGCAGCTCAGAAGGACCGTGGAGCTAGCGGCGAATTCGGAGAGCTCTTCGCTGCACTGCGCCGCTCGCAAGCGGCTTCGTTCTTCGCCTTCTGCCGTCCGGCGACAGCTGAACTCCGGCGGTCAGTTGCAGCTCTGCCCAACAGCGTGTTCTCAGTTCTGCGGGCAAGCACGCCCTCTTGCCTTGGCCCGAGAGCAAAGTCCCGAGCGAGCACTCGACTCAGTGCAATGCACCCGGAAGGACGCTCTCGCTCGTCTTTCAAGGAGCGATTCCTAACAGCACAAGCAGCAGAGGCACAAACTGCATGACGAGAAGGGACAACGTAGAACACGTCTCTGTCCTGGCACATTTTCGTGTGCGATACTTCCCTCCGGGTCTTCGGGCCTTGCGAAGCTCCGTGTACTGCGAGCGCTGCTACTCGCAGCTGAGAAGGACCGTGGAGCTAGCGGCGAATTCGGAGAGCTCTTCGCTGCACTGCGCCGCTCGCAAGCGGCTTCGTTCTTCGCCTTCTGCCGTCCGGCGACAGCTGAACTCCGGCGGTCAGTTGCAGCTCTGCCCAACAGCGTGTTCTCAGTTCTGCGGGCAAGCACGCCCTCTTGCCTTGGCCCCGGAGCAAAGTCCCGAGCGAGCACTCGACTCAGTGCAATGCACCCGGAAGGACGCTCTCGCTCGTCTTTCAAGGAGCGATTCCTAACAGCACAAGCAGCAGAGGCACAAACTGCATGACGAGAAGGGACAACGTAGAACACGTCTCTGTCCTGGCACATTTTCGTGTGCGATACTTCCCTCCGGGTCTTCGGGCCTTGCGAAGCTCCGTGTACTGCGAGCGCTGCTACTCGCAGCTCAGAAGGACCGTGGAGCTAGCGGCGAATTCGGAGAGCTCTTCGCTGCACTGCGCCGCTCGCAAGCGGCTTCGTTCTTCGCCTTCTGCCGTCCGGCGACAGCTGAACTCCGGCGGTCAGTTGCAGCTCTGCCCAACAGCGTGTTCTCAGTTCTGCGGGCAAGCACGCCCTCTTGCCTTGGCCCCGAGAGCAAAGTCCCGAGCGAGCACTCGACTCAGTGCAATGCACCCGGAAGGACGCTCTCGCTCGTCTTTCAAGGAGCGATTCCTAACAGCACAAGCAGCAGAGGCACAAACTGCATGACGAGAAGGGACAACGTAGAACACGTCTCTGTCCTGGCACATTTTCGTGTGCGAAACTTCCCTCCGGGTCTTCGGGCCTTGCGAAGCTCCGTGTACTGCGAGCGCTGCTACTCGCAGCTCAGAAGGACCGTGGAGCTAGCGGCGAATTCGGAGAGCTCTTCGCTGCACTGCGCCGCTCGCAAGCGGCTTCGTTCTTCGCCTTCTGCCGTCCGGCGACAGCTGAACTCCGGCGGTCAGTTGCAGCTCTGCCCAACAGCGTGTTCTCAGTTCTGCGGGCAAGCACGCCCTCTTGCCTTGGCCCCGAGAGCAAAGTCCCGAGCGAGCACTCGACTCAGTGCAATGCACCCGGAAGGACGCTCTCGCTCGTCTTTCAAGGAGCGATTCCTAACAGCACAAGCAGCAGAGGCACAAACTGCATGACGAGAAGGGACAACGTAGAACACGTCTCTGTCCTGGCACATTTTCGTGTGCGAAACTTCCCTCCGGGTCTTCGGGCCTTGCGAAGCTCCGTGTACTGCGAGCGCTGCTACTCGCAGCTGAGAAGGACCGTGGAGCTAGCGGCGAATTCGGAGAGCTCTTCGCTGCACTGCGCCGCTCGCAAGCGGCTTCGTTCTTCGCCTTCTGCCGTCCGGCGACAGCTGAACTCCGGCGGTCAGTTGCAGCTCTGCCCAACAGCGTGTTCTCAGTTCTGCGGGCAAGCACGCCCTCTTGCCTTGGCCCCGAGAGCAAAGTCCCGAGCGAGCACTCGACTCAGTGCAATGCACCCGGAAGGACGCTCTCGCTCGTCTTTCAAGGAGCGATTCCTAACAGCACAAGCAGCAGAGGCACAAACTGCATGACGAGAAGGGACAACGTAGAACACGTCTCTGTCCTGGCACATTTTCGTGTGCGAAACTTCCCTCCGGGTCTTCGGGCCTTGCGAAGCTCCGTGTACTGCGAGCGCTGCTACTCGCAGCTGAGAAGGACCGTGGAGCTAGCGGCGAATTCGGAGAGCTCTTCGCTGCACTGCGCCGCTCGCAAGCGGCTTCGTTCTTCGCCTTCTGCCGTCCGGCGACAGCTGAACTCCGGCGGTCAGTTGCAGCTCTGCCCAACAGCGTGTTCTCAGTTCTGCGGGCAAGCACGCCCTCTTGCCTTGGCCCCGAGAGCAAAGTCCCGAGCGAGCACTCGACTCAGTGCAATGCACCCGGAAGGACGCTCTCGCTCGTCTTTCAAGGAGCGATTCCTAACAGCACAAGCAGCAGAGGCACAAACTGCATGACGAGAAGGGACAACGTAGAACACGTCTCTGTCCTGGCACATTTTCGTGTGCGATACTTCCCTCCGGGTCTTCGGGCCTTGCGAAGCTCCGTGTACTGCGAGCGCTGCTACTCGCAGCTCAGAAGGACCGTGGAGCTAGCGGCGAATTCGGAGAGCTCTTCGCTGCACTGCGCCGCTCGCAAGCGGCTTCGTTCTTCGCCTTCTGCCGTCCGGCGACAGCTGAACTCCGGCGGTCAGTTGCAGCTCTGCCCAACAGCGTGTTCTCAGTTCTGCGGGCAAGCACGCCCTCTTGCCTTGGCCCCGAGAGCAAAGTCCCGAGCGAGCACTCGACTCAGTGCAATGCACCCGGAAGGACGCTCTCGCTCGTCTTTCAAGGAGCGATTCCTAACAGCACAAGCAGCAGAGGCACAAACTGCATGACGAGAAGGGACAACGTAGAACACGTCTCTGTCCTGGCACATTTTCGTGTGCGATACTTCCCTCCGGGTCTTCGGGCCTTGCGAAGCTCCGTGTACTGCGAGCGCTGCTACTCGCAGCTGAGAAGGACCGTGGAGCTAGCGGCGAATTCGGAGAGCTCTTCGCTGCACTGCGCCGCTCGCAAGCGGCTTCGTTCTTCGCCTTCTGCCGTCCGGCGACAGCTGAACTCCGGCGGTCAGTTGCAGCTCTGCCCAACAGCGTGTTCTCAGTTCTGCGGGCAAGCACGCCCTCTTGCCTTGGCCCCGAGAGCAAAGTCCCGAGCGAGCACTCGACTCAGTGCAATGCACCCGGAAGGACGCTCTCGCTCGTCTTTCAAGGAGCGATTCCTAACAGCACAAGCAGCAGAGGCACAAACTGCATGACGAGAAGGGACAACGTAGAACACGTCTCTGTCCTGGCACATTTCCGTGTGCCATACTTCCCTCCGGGTCTTCGGGCCTTGCGAAGCTCCGTGTACTGCGAGCGCTGCTACTCGCAGCTGAGAAGGACCGTGGAGCTAGCGGCGAATTCGGAGAGCTCTTCGCTGCACTGCGCCGCTCGCAAGCGGCTTCGTTCTTCGCCTTCTGCCGTCCGGCGACAGCTGAACTCCGGCGGTCAGTTGCAGCTCTGCCCAACAGCGTGTTCTCAGTTCTGCGGGCAAGCACGCCCTCTTGCCTTGGCCCCGAGAGCAAAGTCCCGAGCGAGCACTCGACTCAGTGCAATGCACCCGGAAGGACGCTCTCGCTCGTCTTTCAAGGAGCGATTCCTAACAGCACAAGCAGCAGAGGCACAAACTGCATGACGAGAAGGGACAACGTAGAACACGTCTCTGTCCTGGCACATTTTCGTGTGCGATACTTCCCTCCGGGTCTTCGGGCCTTGCGAAGCTCCGTGTACTGCGAGCGCTGCTACTCGCAGCTCAGAAGGACCGTGGAGCTAGCGGCGAATTCGGAGAGCTCTTCGCTGCACTGCGCCGCTCGCAAGCGGCTTCGTTCTTCGCCTTCTGCCGTCCGGCGACAGCTGAACTCCGGCGGTCAGTTGCAGCTCTGCCCAACAGCGTGTTCTCAGTTCTGCGGGCAAGCACGCCCTCTTGCCTGGCCCCGAGAGCAAAGTCCCGAGCGAGCACTCGACTCAGTGCAATGCACCCGGAAGGACGCTCTCGCTCGTCTTTCAAGGAGCGATTCCTAACAGCACAAGCAGCAGAGGCACAAACTGCATGACGAGAAGGGACAACGTAGAACACGTCTCTGTCCTGGCACATTTCGTGTGCGATACTTCCCTCCGGGTCTTCGGGCCTTGCGAAGCTCCGTGTACTGCGAGCGCTGCTACTCGCAGCTGAGAAGGACCGTGGAGCTAGCGGCGAATTCGGAGAGCTCTTCGCTGCACTGCGCCGCTCGCAAGCGGCTTCGTTCTTCGCCTTCTGCCGTCCGGCGACAGCTGAACTCCGGCGGTCAGTTGCAGCTCTGCCCAACAGCGTGTTCTCAGTTCTGCGGGCAAGCACGCCCTCTTGCCTTGGCCCCGAGAGCAAAGTCCCGAGCGAGCACTCGACTCAGTGCAATGCACCCGGAAGGACGCTCTCGCTCGTCTTTCAAGGAGCGATTCCTAACAGCACAAGCAGCAGAGGCACAAACTGCATGACGAGAAGGGACAACGTAGAACACGTCTCTGTCCTGGCACATTTTCGTGTGCGATACTTCCCTCCGGGTCTTCGGGCCTTGCGAAGCTCCGTGTACTGCGAGCGCTGCTACTCGCAGCTGAGAAGGACCGTGGAGCTAGCGGCGAATTCGGAGAGCTCTTCGCTGCACTGCGCCGCTCGCAAGCGGCTTCGTTCTTCGCCTTCTGCCGTCCGGCGAGAGCTGAACTCCGGCGGTCAGTTGCAGCTCTGCCCAACAGCGTGTTCTCAGTTCTGCGGGCAAGCACGCCCTCTTGCCTTGGCCCCGAGAGCAAAGTCCCGAGCGAGCACTCGACTCAGTGCAATGCACCCGGAAGGACGCTCTCGCTCGTCTTTCAAGGAGCGATTCCTAACAGCACAAGCAGCAGAGGCACAAACTGCATGACGAGAAGGGACAACGTAGAACACGTCTCTGTCCTGGCACATTTTCGTGTGCGATACTTCCCTCCGGGTCTTCGGGCCTTGCGAAGCTCCGTGTACTGCGAGCGCTGCTACTCGCAGCTCAGAAGGACCGTGGAGCTAGCGGCGAATTCGGAGAGCTCTTCGCTGCACTGCGCCGCTCGCAAGCGGCTTCGTTCTTCGCCTTCTGCCGTCCGGCGAGAGCTGAACTCCGGCGGTCAGTTGCAGCTCTGCCCAACAGCGTGTTCTCAGTTCTGCGGGCAAGCACGCCCTCTTGCCTTGGCCCCGAGAGCAAAGTCCCGAGCGAGCACTCGACTCAGTGCAATGCACCCGGAAGGACGCTCTCGCTCGTCTTTCAAGGAGCGATTCCTAACAGCACAAGCAGCAGAGGCACAAACTGCATGACGAGAAGGGACAACGTAGAACACGTCTCTGTCCTGGCACATTTTCGTGTGCGATACTTCCCTCCGGGTCTTCGGGCCTTGCGAAGCTCCGTGTACTGCGAGCGCTGCTACTCGCAGCTGAGAAGGACCGTGGAGCTAGCGGCGAATTCGGAGAGCTCTTCGCTGCACTGCGCCGCTCGCAAGCGGCTTCGTTCTTCGCCTTCTGCCGTCCGGCGAGAGCTGAACTCCGGCGGTCAGTTGCAGCTCTGCCCAACAGCGTGTTCTCAGTTCTGCGGGCAAGCACGCCCTCTTGCCTTGGCCCCGAGAGCAAAGTCCCGAGCGAGCACTCGACTCAGTGCAATGCACCCGGAAGGACGCTCTCGCTCGTCTTTCAAGGAGCGATTCCTAACAGCACAAGCAGCAGAGGCACAAACTGCATGACGAGAAGGGACAACGTAGAACACGTCTCTGTCCTGGCACATTTTCGTGTGCGATACTTCCCTCCGGGTCTTCGGGCCTTGCGAAGCTCCGTGTACTGCGAGCGCTGCTACTCGCAGCTGAGAAGGACCGTGGAGCTAGCGGCGAATTCGGAGAGCTCTTCGCTGCACTGCGCCGCTCGCAAGCGGCTTCGTTCTTCGCCTTCTGCCGTCCGGCGAGAGCTGAACTCCGGCGGTCAGTTGCAGCTCTGCCCAACAGCGTGTTCTCAGTTCTGCGGGCAAGCACGCCCTCTTGCCTTGGCCCCGAGAGCAAAGTCCCGAGCGAGCACTCGACTCAGTGCAATGCACCCGGAAGGACGCTCTCGCTCGTCTTTCAAGGAGCGATTCCTAACAGCAGAAGCAGCAGAGGCACAAACTGCATGACGAGAAGGGACAACGTAGAACACGTCTCTGTCCTGGCACATTTTCGTGTGCGATACTTCCCTCCGGGTCTTCGGGCCTTGCGAAGCTCCGTGTACTGCGAGCGCTGCTACTCGCAGCTGAGAAGGACCGTGGAGCTAGCGGCGAATTCGGAGAGCTCTTCGCTGCACTGCGCCGCTCGCAAGCGGCTTCGTTCTTCGCCTTCTGCCGTCCGGCGACAGCTGAACTCCGGCGGTCAGTTGCAGCTCTGCCCAACAGCGTGTTCTCAGTTCTGCGGGCAAGCACGCCCTCTTGCCTTGGCCCCGAGAGCAAAGTCCCGAGCGAGCACTCGACTCAGTGCAATGCACCCGGAAGGACGCTCTCGCTCGTCTTTCAAGGAGCGATTCCTAACAGCACAAGCAGCAGAGGCACAAACTGCATGACGAGAAGGGACAACGTAGAACACGTCTCTGTCCTGGCACATTTTCGTGTGCCATACTTCCCTCCGGGTCTTCGGGCCTTGCGAAGCTCCGTGTACTGCGAGCGCTGCTACTCGCAGCTCAGAAGGACCGTGGAGCTAGCGGCGAATTCGGAGAGCTCTTCGCTGCACTGCGCCGCTCGCAAGCGGCTTCGTTCTTCGCCTTCTGCCGTCCGGCGAGAGCTGAACTCCGGCGGTCAGTTGCAGCTCTGCCCAACAGCGTGTTCTCAGTTCTGCGGGCAAGCACGCCCTCTTGCCTTGGCCCCGAGAGCAAAGTCCCGAGCGAGCACTCGACTCAGTGCAATGCACCCGGAAGGACGCTCTCGCTCGTCTTTCAAGGAGCGATTCCTAACAGCAGAAGCAGCAGAGGCACAAACTGCATGACGAGAAGGGACAACGTAGAACACGTCTCTGTCCTGGCACATTTTCGTGTGCGATACTTCCCTCCGGGTCTTCGGGCCTTGCGAAGCTCCGTGTACTGCGAGCGCTGCTACTCGCAGCTGAGAAGGACCGTGGAGCTAGCGGCGAATTCGGAGAGCTCTTCGCTGCAATGCGCCGCTCGCAAGCGGCTTCGTTCTTCGCCTTCTGCCGTCCGGCGACAGCTGAACTCCGGCGGTCAGTTGCAGCTCTGCCCAACAGCGTGTTCTCAGTTCTGCGGGCAAGCACGCCCTCTTGCCTTGGCCCCGAGAGCAAAGTCCCGAGCGAGCACTCGACTCAGTGCAATGCACCCGGAAGGACGCTCTCGCTCGTCTTTCAAGGAGCGATTCCTAACAGCAGAAGCAGCAGAGGCACAAACTGCATGACGAGAAGGGACAACGTAGAACACGTCTCTGTCCTGGCACATTTTCGTGTGCGAAACTTCCCTCCGGGTCTTCGGGCCTTGCGAAGCTCCGTGTACTGCGAGCGCTGCTACTCGCAGCTGAGAAGGACCGTGGAGCTAGCGGCGAATTCGGAGAGCTCTTCGCTGCACTGCGCCGCTCGCAAGCGGCTTCGTTCTTCGCCTTCTGCCGTCCGGCGAGAGCTGAACTCCGGCGGTCAGTTGCAGCTCTGCCCAACAGCGTGTTCTCAGTTCTGCGGGCAAGCACGCCCTCTTGCCTTGGCCCCGGGAGCAAAGTCCCGAGCGAGCACTCGACTCAGTGCAATGCACCCGGAAGGACGCTCTCGCTCGTCTTTCAAGGAGCGATTCCTAACAGCACAAGCAGCAGAGGCACAAACTGCATGACGAGAAGGGACAACGTAGAACACGTCTCTGTCCTGGCACATTTTCGTGTGCGATACTTCCCTCCGGGTCTTCGGGCCTTGCGAAGCTCCGTGTACTGCGAGCGCTGCTACTCGCAGCTCAGAAGGACCGTGGAGCTAGCGGCGAATTCGGAGAGCTCTTCGCTGCACTGCGCCGCTCGCAAGCGGCTTCGTTCTTCGCCTTCTGCCGTCCGGCGAGAGCTGAACTCCGGCGGTCAGTTGCAGCTCTGCCCAACAGCGTGTTCTCAGTTCTGCGGGCAAGCACGCCCTCTTGCCTTGGCCCCGGGAGCAAAGTCCCGAGCGAGCACTCGACTCAGTGCAATGCACCCGGAAGGACGCTCTCGCTCGTCTTTCAAGGAGCGATTCCTAACAGCACAAGCAGCAGAGGCACAAACTGCATGACGAGAAGGGACAACGTAGAACACGTCTCTGTCCTGGCACATTTTCGTATGCGATACTTCCCTCCGGGTCTTCGGGCCTTGCGAAGCTCCGTGTACTGCGAGCGCTGCTACTCGCAGCTCAGAAGGACCGTGGAGCTAGCGGCGAATTCGGAGAGCTCTTCGCTGCACTGCGCCGCTCGCAAGCGGCTTCGTTCTTCGCCTTCTGCCGTCCGGCGACAGCTGAACTCCGGCGGTCAGTTGCAGCTCTGCCCAACAGCGTGTTCTCAGTTCTGCGGGCAAGCACGCCCTCTTGCCTTGGCCCCGAGAGCAAAGTCCCGAGCGAGCACTCGACTCAGTGCAATGCACCCGGAAGGACGCTCTCGCTCGTCTTTCAAGGAGCGATTCCTAACAGCACAAGCAGCAGAGGCACAAACTGCATGACGAGAAGGGACAACGTAGAACACGTCTCTGTCCTGGCACATTTTCGTGTGCGATACTTCCCTCCGGGTCTTCGGGCCTTGCGAAGCTCCGTGTACTGCGAGCGCTGCTACTCGCAGCTCAGAAGGACCGTGGAGCTAGCGGCGAATTCGGAGAGCTCTTCGCTGCACTGCGCCGCTCGCAAGCGGCTTCGTTCTTCGCCTTCTGCCGTCCGGCGACAGCTGAACTCCGGCGGTCAGTTGCAGCTCTGCCCAACAGCGTGTTCTCAGTTCTGCGGGCAAGCACGCCCTCTTGCCTTGGCCCCGAGAGCAAAGTCCCGAGCGAGCACTCGACTCAGTGCAATGCACCCGGAAGGACGCTCTCGCTCGTCTTTCAAGGAGCGATTCCTAACAGCACAAGCAGCAGAGGCACAAACTGCATGACGAGAAGGGACAACGTAGAACACGTCTCTGTCCTGGCACATTTTCGTGTGCGATACTTCCCTCCGGGTCTTCGGGCCTTGCGAAGCTCCGTGTACTGCGAGCGCTGCTACTCGCAGCTCAGAAGGACCGTGGAGCTAGCGGCGAATTCGGAGAGCTCTTCGCTGCACTGCGCCGCTCGCAAGCGGCTTCGTTCTTCGCCTTCTGCCGTCCGGCGAGAGCTGAACTCCGGCGGTCAGTTGCAGCTCTGCCCAACAGCGTGTTCTCAGTTCTGCGGGCAAGCACGCCCTCTTGCCTTGGCCCCGAGAGCAAAGTCCCGAGCGAGCACTCGACTCAGTGCAATGCACCCGGAAGGACGCTCTCGCTCGTCTTTCAAGGAGCGATTCCTAACAGCACAAGCAGCAGAGGCACAAACTGCATGACGAGAAGGGACAACGTAGAACACGTCTCTGTCCTGGCACATTTCCGTGTGCCATACTTCCCTCCGGGTCTTCGGGCCTTGCGAAGCTCCGTGTACTGCGAGCGCTGCTACTCGCAGCTCAGAAGGACCGTGGAGCTAGCGGCGAATTCGGAGAGCTCTTCGCTGCACTGCGCCGCTCGCAAGCGGCTTCGTTCTTCGCCTTCTGCCGTCCGGCGAGAGCTGAACTCCGGCGGTCAGTTGCAGCTCTGCCCAACAGCGTGTTCTCAGTTCTGCGGGCAAGCACGCCCTCTTGCCTTGGCCCCGAGAGCAAAGTCCCGAGCGAGCACTCGACTCAGTGCAATGCACCCGGAAGGACGCTCTCGCTCGTCTTTCAAGGAGCGATTCCTAACAGCACAAGCAGCAGAGGCACAAACTGCATGACGAGAAGGGACAACGTAGAACACGTCTCTGTCCTGGCACATTTTCGTGTGCGATACTTCCCTCCGGGTCTTCGGGCCTTGCGAAGCTCCGTGTACTGCGAGCGCTGCTACTCGCAGCTGAGAAGGACCGTGGAGCTAGCGGCGAATTCGGAGAGCTCTTCGCTGCACTGCGCCGCTCGCAAGCGGCTTCGTTCTTCGCCTTCTGCCGTCCGGCGACAGCTGAACTCCGGCGGTCAGTTGCAGCTCTGCCCAACAGCGTGTTCTCAGTTCTGCGGGCAAGCACGCCCTCTTGCCTTGGCCCCGAGAGCAAAGTCCCGAGCGAGCACTCGACTCAGTGCAATGCACCCGGAAGGACGCTCTCGCTCGTCTTTCAAGGAGCGATTCCTAACAGCAGAAGCAGCAGAGGCACAAACTGCATGACGAGAAGGGACAACGTAGAACACGTCTCTGTCCTGGCACATTTTCGTGTGCGATACTTCCCTCCGGGTCTTCGGGCCTTGCGAAGCTCCGTGTACTGCGAGCGCTGCTACTCGCAGCTGAGAAGGACCGTGGAGCTAGCGGCGAATTCGGAGAGCTCTTCGCTGCACTGCGCCGCTCGCAAGCGGCTTCGTTCTTCGCCTTCTGCCGTCCGGCGACAGCTGAACTCCGGCGGTCAGTTGCAGCTCTGCCCAACAGCGTGTTCTCAGTTCTGCGGGCAAGCACGCCCTCTTGCCTTGGCCCCGAGAGCAAAGTCCCGAGCGAGCACTCGACTCAGTGCAATGCACCCGGAAGGACGCTCTCGCTCGTCTTTCAAGGAGCGATTCCTAACAGCACAAGCAGCAGAGGCACAAACTGCATGACGAGAAGGGACAACGTAGAACACGTCTCTGTCCTGGCACATTTCCGTGTGCCATACTTCCCTCCGGGTCTTCGGGCCTTGCGAAGCTCCGTGTACTGCGAGCGCTGCTACTCGCAGCTCAGAAGGACCGTGGAGCTAGCGGCGAATTCGGAGAGCTCTTCGCTGCACTGCGCCGCTCGCAAGCGGCTTCGTTCTTCGCCTTCTGCCGTCCGGCGACAGCTGAACTCCGGCGGTCAGTTGCAGCTCTGCCCAACAGCGTGTTCTCAGTTCTGCGGGCAAGCACGCCCTCTTGCCTTGGCCCCGAGAGCAAAGTCCCGAGCGAGCACTCGACTCAGTGCAATGCACCCGGAAGGACGCTCTCGCTCGTCTTTCAAGGAGCGATTCCTAACAGCACAAGCAGCAGAGGCACAAACTGCATGACGAGAAGGGACAACGTAGAACACGTCTCTGTCCTGGCACATTTTCGTGTGCGATACTTCCCTCCGGGTCTTCGGGCCTTGCGAAGCTCCGTGTACTGCGAGCGCTGCTACTCGCAGCTCAGAAGGACCGTGGAGCTAGCGGCGAATTCGGAGAGCTCTTCGCTGCACTGCGCCGCTCGCAAGCGGCTTCGTTCTTCGCCTTCTGCCGTCCGGCGACAGCTGAACTCCGGCGGTCAGTTGCAGCTCTGCCCAACAGCGTGTTCTCAGTTCTGCGGGCAAGCACGCCCTCTTGCCTTGGCCCCGAGAGCAAAGTCCCGAGCGAGCACTCGACTCAGTGCAATGCACCCGGAAGGACGCTCTCGCTCGTCTTTCAAGGAGCGATTCCTAACAGCACAAGCAGCAGAGGCACAAACTGCATGACGAGAAGGGACAACGTAGAACACGTCTCTGTCCTGGCACATTTTCGTGTGCCATACTTCCCTCCGGGTCTTCGGGCCTTGCGAAGCTCCGTGTACTGCGAGCGCTGCTACTCGCAGCTCAGAAGGACCGTGGAGCTAGCGGCGAATTCGGAGAGCTCTTCGCTGCACTGCGCCGCTCGCAAGCGGCTTCGTTCTTCGCCTTCTGCCGTCCGGCGACAGCTGAACTCCGGCGGTCAGTTGCAGCTCTGCCCAACAGCGTGTTCTCAGTTCTGCGGGCAAGCACGCCCTCTTGCCTTGGCCCCGAGAGCAAAGTCCCGAGCGAGCACTCGACTCAGTGCAATGCACCCGGAAGGACGCTCTCGCTCGTCTTTCAAGGAGCGATTCCTAACAGCACAAGCAGCAGAGGCACAAACTGCATGACGAGAAGGGACAACGTAGAACACGTCTCTGTCCTGGCACATTTTCGTGTGCGATACTTCCCTCCGGGTCTTCGGGCCTTGCGAAGCTCCGTGTACTGCGAGCGCTGCTACTCGCAGCTCAGAAGGACCGTGGAGCTAGCGGCGAATTCGGAGAGCTCTTCGCTGCACTGCGCCGCTCGCAAGCGGCTTCGTTCTTCGCCTTCTGCCGTCCGGCGAGAGCTGAACTCCGGCGGTCAGTTGCAGCTCTGCCCAACAGCGTGTTCTCAGTTCTGCGGGCAAGCACGCCCTCTTGCCTTGGCCCCGAGAGCAAAGTCCCGAGCGAGCACTCGACTCAGTGCAATGCACCCGGAAGGACGCTCTCGCTCGTCTTTCAAGGAGCGATTCCTAACAGCACAAGCAGCAGAGGCACAAACTGCATGACGAGAAGGGACAACGTAGAACACGTCTCTGTCCTGGCACATTTTCGTGTGCGATACTTCCCTCCGGGTCTTCGGGCCTTGCGAAGCTCCGTGTACTGCGAGCGCTGCTACTCGCAGCTCAGAAGGACCGTGGAGCTAGCGGCGAATTCGGAGAGCTCTTCGCTGCACTGCGCCGCTCGCAAGCGGCTTCGTTCTTCGCCTTCTGCCGTCCGGCGACAGCTGAACTCCGGCGGTCAGTTGCAGCTCTGCCCAACAGCGTGTTCTCAGTTCTGCGGGCAAGCACGCCCTCTTGCCTTGGCCCCGAGAGCAAAGTCCCGAGCGAGCACTCGACTCAGTGCAATGCACCCGGAAGGACGCTCTCGCTCGTCTTTCAAGGAGCGATTCCTAACAGCACAAGCAGCAGAGGCACAAACTGCATGACGAGAAGGGACAACGTAGAACACGTCTCTGTCCTGGCACATTTTCGTGTGCGATACTTCCCTCCGGGTCTTCGGGCCTTGCGAAGCTCCGTGTACTGCGAGCGCTGCTACTCGCAGCTCAGAAGGACCGTGGAGCTAGCGGCGAATTCGGAGAGCTCTTCGCTGCACTGCGCCGCTCGCAAGCGGCTTCGTTCTTCGCCTTCTGCCGTCCGGCGACAGCTGAACTCCGGCGGTCAGTTGCAGCTCTGCCCAACAGCGTGTTCTCAGTTCTGCGGGCAAGCACGCCCTCTTGCCTTGGCCCCGAGAGCAAAGTCCCGAGCGAGCACTCGACTCAGTGCAATGCACCCGGAAGGACGCTCTCGCTCGTCTTTCAAGGAGCGATTCCTAACAGCACAAGCAGCAGAGGCACAAACTGCATGACGAGAAGGGACAACGTAGAACACGTCTCTGTCCTGGCACATTTCCGTGTGCCATACTTCCCTCCGGGTCTTCGGGCCTTGCGAAGCTCCGTGTACTGCGAGCGCTGCTACTCGCAGCTCAGAAGGACCGTGGAGCTAGCGGCGAATTCGGAGAGCTCTTCGCTGCACTGCGCCGCTCGCAAGCGGCTTCGTTCTTCGCCTTCTGCCGTCCGGCGACAGCTGAACTCCGGCGGTCAGTTGCAGCTCTGCCCAACAGCGTGTTCTCAGTTCTGCGGGCAAGCACGCCCTCTTGCCTTGGCCCCGAGAGCAAAGTCCCGAGCGAGCACTCGACTCAGTGCAATGCACCCGGAAGGACGCTCTCGCTCGTCTTTCAAGGAGCGATTCCTAACAGCAGAAGCAGCAGAGGCACAAACTGCATGACGAGAAGGGACAACGTAGAACACGTCTCTGTCCTGGCACATTTTCGTGTGCGATACTTCCCTCCGGGTCTTCGGGCCTTGCGAAGCTCCGTGTACTGCGAGCGCTGCTACTCGCAGCTGAGAAGGACCGTGGAGCTAGCGGCGAATTCGGAGAGCTCTTCGCTGCACTGCGCCGCTCGCAAGCGGCTTCGTTCTTCGCCTTCTGCCGTCCGGCGACAGCTGAACTCCGGCGGTCAGTTGCAGCTCTGCCCAACAGCGTGTTCTCAGTTCTGCGGGCAAGCACGCCCTCTTGCCTTGGCCCCGAGAGCAAAGTCCCGAGCGAGCACTCGACTCAGTGCAATGCACCCGGAAGGACGCTCTCGCTCGTCTTTCAAGGAGCGATTCCTAACAGCACAAGCAGCAGAGGCACAAACTGCATGACGAGAAGGGACAACGTAGAACACGTCTCTGTCCTGGCACATTTCCGTGTGCCATACTTCCCTCCGGGTCTTCGGGCCTTGCGAAGCTCCGTGTACTGCGAGCGCTGCTACTCGCAGCTCAGAAGGACCGTGGAGCTAGCGGCGAATTCGGAGAGCTCTTCGCTGCACTGCGCCGCTCGCAAGCGGCTTCGTTCTTCGCCTTCTGCCGTCCGGCGACAGCTGAACTCCGGCGGTCAGTTGCAGCTCTGCCCAACAGCGTGTTCTCAGTTCTGCGGGCAAGCACGCCCTCTTGCCTTGGCCCCGAGAGCAAAGTCCCGAGCGAGCACTCGACTCAGTGCAATGCACCCGGAAGGACGCTCTCGCTCGTCTTTCAAGGAGCGATTCCTAACAGCACAAGCAGCAGAGGCACAAACTGCATGACGAGAAGGGACAACGTAGAACACGTCTCTGTCCTGGCACATTTTCGTGTGCGATACTTCCCTCCGGGTCTTCGGGCCTTGCGAAGCTCCGTGTACTGCGAGCGCTGCTACTCGCAGCTCAGAAGGACCGTGGAGCTAGCGGCGAATTCGGAGAGCTCTTCGCTGCACTGCGCCGCTCGCAAGCGGCTTCGTTCTTCGCCTTCTGCCGTCCGGCGACAGCTGAACTCCGGCGGTCAGTTGCAGCTCTGCCCAACAGCGTGTTCTCAGTTCTGCGGGCAAGCACGCCCTCTTGCCTTGGCCCCGAGAGCAAAGTCCCGAGCGAGCACTCGACTCAGTGCAATGCACCCGGAAGGACGCTCTCGCTCGTCTTTCAAGGAGCGATTCCTAACAGCACAAGCAGCAGAGGCACAAACTGCATGACGAGAAGGGACAACGTAGAACACGTCTCTGTCCTGGCACATTTCCGTGTGCCATACTTCCCTCCGGGTCTTCGGGCCTTGCGAAGCTCCGTGTACTGCGAGCGCTGCTACTCGCAGCTCAGAAGGACCGTGGAGCTAGCGGCGAATTCGGAGAGCTCTTCGCTGCACTGCGCCGCTCGCAAGCGGCTTCGTTCTTCGCCTTCTGCCGTCCGGCGACAGCTGAACTCCGGCGGTCAGTTGCAGCTCTGCCCAACAGCGTGTTCTCAGTTCTGCGGGCAAGCACGCCCTCTTGCCTTGGCCCCGAGAGCAAAGTCCCGAGCGAGCACTCGACTCAGTGCAATGCACCCGGAAGGACGCTCTCGCTCGTCTTTCAAGGAGCGATTCCTAACAGCACAAGCAGCAGAGGCACAAACTGCATGACGAGAAGGGACAACGTAGAACACGTCTCTGTCCTGGCACATTTTCGTGTGCGATACTTCCCTCCGGGTCTTCGGGCCTTGCGAAGCTCCGTGTACTGCGAGCGCTGCTACTCGCAGCTCAGAAGGACCGTGGAGCTAGCGGCGAATTCGGAGAGCTCTTCGCTGCACTGCGCCGCTCGCAAGCGGCTTCGTTCTTCGCCTTCTGCCGTCCGGCGACAGCTGAACTCCGGCGGTCAGTTGCAGCTCTGCCCAACAGCGTGTTCTCAGTTCTGCGGGCAAGCACGCCCTCTTGCCTTGGCCCCGAGAGCAAAGTCCCGAGCGAGCACTCGACTCAGTGCAATGCACCCGGAAGGACGCTCTCGCTCGTCTTTCAAGGAGCGATTCCTAACAGCACAAGCAGCAGAGGCACAAACTGCATGACGAGAAGGGACAACGTAGAACACGTCTCTGTCCTGGCACATTTTCGTGTGCGATACTTCCCTCCGGGTCTTCGGGCCTTGCGAAGCCCTGTGTACTGCGAGCGCTGCTACTCGCAGCTGAGAAGGACCGTGGAGCTAGCGGCGAATTCGGAGAGCTCTTCGCTGCACTGCGCCGCTCGCAAGCGGCTTCGTTCTTCGCCTTCTGCCGTCCGGCGACAGCTGAACTCCGGCGGTCAGTTGCAGCTCTGCCCAACAGCGTGTTCTCAGTTCTGCGGGCAAGCACGCCCTCTTGCCTTGGCCCCGAGAGCAAAGTCCCGAGCGAGCACTCGACTCAGTGCAATGCACCCGGAAGGACGCTCTCGCTCGTCTTTCAAGGAGCGATTCCTAACAGCACAAGCAGCAGAGGCACAAACTGCATGACGAGAAGGGACAACGTAGAACACGTCTCTGTCCTGGCACATTTTCGTGTGCCATACTTCCCTCCGGGTCTTCGGGCCTTGCGAAGCTCCGTGTACTGCGAGCGCTGCTACTCGCAGCTCAGAAGGACCGTGGAGCTAGCGGCGAATTCGGAGAGCTCTTCGCTGCACTGCGCCGCTCGCAAGCGGCTTCGTTCTTCGCCTTCTGCCGTCCGGCGACAGCTGAACTCCGGCGGTCAGTTGCAGCTCTGCCCAACAGCGTGTTCTCAGTTCTGCGGGCAAGCACGCCCTCTTGCCTTGGCCCCGAGAGCAAAGTCCCGAGCGAGCACTCGACTCAGTGCAATGCACCCGGAAGGACGCTCTCGCTCGTCTTTCAAGGAGCGATTCCTAACAGCACAAGCAGCAGAGGCACAAACTGCATGACGAGAAGGGACAACGTAGAACACGTCTCTGTCCTGGCACATTTTCGTGTGCGATACTTCCCTCCGGGTCTTCGGGCCTTGCGAAGCTCCGTGTACTGCGAGCGCTGCTACTCGCAGCTCAGAAGGACCGTGGAGCTAGCGGCGAATTCGGAGAGCTCTTCGCTGCACTGCGCCGCTCGCAAGCGGCTTCGTTCTTCGCCTTCTGCCGTCCGGCGACAGCTGAACTCCGGCGGTCAGTTGCAGCTCTGCCCAACAGCGTGTTCTCAGTTCTGCGGGCAAGCACGCCCTCTTGCCTTGGCCCCGAGAGCAAAGTCCCGAGCGAGCACTCGACTCAGTGCAATGCACCCGGAAGGACGCTCTCGCTCGTCTTTCAAGGAGCGATTCCTAACAGCACAAGCAGCAGAGGCACAAACTGCATGACGAGAAGGGACAACGTAGAACACGTCTCTGTCCTGGCACATTTTCGTGTGCGATACTTCCCTCCGGGTCTTCGGGCCTTGCGAAGCTCCGTGTACTGCGAGCGCTGCTACTCGCAGCTCAGAAGGACCGTGGAGCTAGCGGCGAATTCGGAGAGCTCTTCGCTGCACTGCGCCGCTCGCAAGCGGCTTCGTTCTTCGCCTTCTGCCGTCCGGCGACAGCTGAACTCCGGCGGTCAGTTGCAGCTCTGCCCAACAGCGTGTTCTCAGTTCTGCGGGCAAGCACGCCCTCTTGCCTTGGCCCCGAGAGCAAAGTCCCGAGCGAGCACTCGACTCAGTGCAATGCACCCGGAAGGACGCTCTCGCTCGTCTTTCAAGGAGCGATTCCTAACAGCACAAGCAGCAGAGGCACAAACTGCATGACGAGAAGGGACAACGTAGAACACGTCTCTGTCCTGGCACATTTTCGTGTGCGATACTTCCCTCCGGGTCTTCGGGCCTTGCGAAGCTCCGTGTACTGCGAGCGCTGCTACTCGCAGCTCAGAAGGACCGTGGAGCTAGCGGCGAATTCGGAGAGCTCTTCGCTGCACTGCGCCGCTCGCAAGCGGCTTCGTTCTTCGCCTTCTGCCGTCCGGCGAGAGCTGAACTCCGGCGGTCAGTTGCAGCTCTGCCCAACAGCGTGTTCTCAGTTCTGCGGGCAAGCACGCCCTCTTGCCTTGGCCCCGAGAGCAAAGTCCCGAGCGAGCACTCGACTCAGTGCAATGCACCCGGAAGGACGCTCTCGCTCGTCTTTCAAGGAGCGATTCCTAACAGCACAAGCAGCAGAGGCACAAACTGCATGACGAGAAGGGACAACGTAGAACACGTCTCTGTCCTGGCACATTTCCGTGTGCCATACTTCCCTCCGGGTCTTCGGGCCTTGCGAAGCTCCGTGTACTGCGAGCGCTGCTACTCGCAGCTGAGAAGGACCCTGGAGCTAGCGGCGAATTCGGAGAGCTCTTCGCTGCACTGCGCCGCTCGCAAGCGGCTTCGTTCTTCGCCTTCTGCCGTCCGGCGACAGCTGAACTCCGGCGGTCAGTTGCAGCTCTGCCCAACAGCGTGTTCTCAGTTCTGCGGGCAAGCACGCCCTCTTGCCTTGGCCCCGAGAGCAAAGTCCCGAGCGAGCACTCGACTCAGTGCAATGCACCCGGAAGGACGCTCTCGCTCGTCTTTCAAGGAGCGATTCCTAACAGCACAAGCAGCAGAGGCACAAACTGCATGACGAGAAGGGACAACGTAGAACACGTCTCTGTCCTGGCACATTTTCGTGTGCCATACTTCCCTCCGGGTCTTCGGGCCTTGCGAAGCTCCGTGTACTGCGAGCGCTGCTACTCGCAGCTCAGAAGGACCCTGGAGCTAGCGGCGAATTCGGAGAGCTCTTCGCTGCACTGAGCCGCTCGCAAGCGGCTTCGTTCTTCGCCTTCTGCCGTCCGGCGAGAGCTGAACTCCGGCGGTCAGTTGCAGCTCTGCCCAACAGCGTGTTCTCAGTTCTGCGGGCAAGCACGCCCTCTTGCCTTGGCCCCGAGAGCAAAGTCCCGAGCGAGCACTCGACTCAGTGCAATGCACCCGGAAGGACGCTCTCGCTCGTCTTTCAAGGAGCGATTCCTAACAGCACAAGCAGCAGAGGCACAAACTGCATGACGAGAAGGGACAACGTAGAACACGTCTCTGTCCTGGCACATTTTCGTGTGCGATACTTCCCTCCGGGTCTTCGGGCCTTGCGAAGCCCTGTGTACTGCGAGCGCTGCTACTCGCAGCTGAGAAGGACCGTGGAGCTAGCGGCGAATTCGGAGAGCTCTTCGCTGCACTGCGCCGCTCGCAAGCGGCTTCGTTCTTCGCCTTCTGCCGTCCGGCGACAGCTGAACTCCGGCGGTCAGTTGCAGCTCTGCCCAACAGCGTGTTCTCAGTTCTGCGGGCAAGCACGCCCTCTTGCCTTGGCCCCGAGAGCAAAGTCCCGAGCGAGCACTCGACTCAGTGCAATGCACCCGGAAGGACGCTCTCGCTCGTCTTTCAAGGAGCGATTCCTAACAGCACAAGCAGCAGAGGCACAAACTGCATGACGAGAAGGGACAACGTAGAACACGTCTCTGTCCTGGCACATTTCCGTGTGCCATACTTCCCTCCGGGTCTTCGGGCCTTGCGAAGCTCCGTGTACTGCGAGCGCTGCTACTCGCAGCTCAGAAGGACCGTGGAGCTAGCGGCGAATTCGGAGAGCTCTTCGCTGCACTGCGCCGCTCGCAAGCGGCTTCGTTCTTCGCCTTCTGCCGTCCGGCGACAGCTGAACTCCGGCGGTCAGTTGCAGCTCTGCCCAACAGCGTGTTCTCAGTTCTGCGGGCAAGCACGCCCTCTTGCCTTGGCCCCGAGAGCAAAGTCCCGAGCGAGCACTCGACTCAGTGCAATGCACCCGGAAGGACGCTCTCGCTCGTCTTTCAAGGAGCGATTCCTAACAGCACAAGCAGCAGAGGCACAAACTGCATGACGAGAAGGGACAACGTAGAACACGTCTCTGTCCTGGCACATTTTCGTGTGCCATACTTCCCTCCGGGTCTTCGGGCCTTGCGAAGCTCCGTGTACTGCGAGCGCTGCTACTCGCAGCTCAGAAGGACCGTGGAGCTAGCGGCGAATTCGGAGAGCTCTTCGCTGCACTGCGCCGCTCGCAAGCGGCTTCGTTCTTCGCCTTCTGCCGTCCGGCGACAGCTGAACTCCGGCGGTCAGTTGCAGCTCTGCCCAACAGCGTGTTCTCAGTTCTGCGGGCAAGCACGCCCTCTTGCCTTGGCCCCGAGAGCAAAGTCCCGAGCGAGCACTCGACTCAGTGCAATGCACCCGGAAGGACGCTCTCGCTCGTCTTTCAAGGAGCGATTCCTAACAGCACAAGCAGCAGAGGCACAAACTGCATGACGAGAAGGGACAACGTAGAACACGTCTCTGTCCTGGCACATTTCCGTGTGCCATACTTCCCTCCGGGTCTTCGGGCCTTGCGAAGCTCCGTGTACTGCGAGCGCTGCTACTCGCAGCTCAGAAGGACCGTGGAGCTAGCGGCGAATTCGGAGAGCTCTTCGCTGCACTGCGCCGCTCGCAAGCGGCTTCGTTCTTCGCCTTCTGCCGTCCGGCGACAGCTGAACTCCGGCGGTCAGTTGCAGCTCTGCCCAACAGCGTGTTCTCAGTTCTGCGGGCAAGCACGCCCTCTTGCCTTGGCCCCGAGAGCAAAGTCCCGAGCGAGCACTCGACTCAGTGCAATGCACCCGGAAGGACGCTCTCGCTCGTCTTTCAAGGAGCGATTCCTAACAGCACAAGCAGCAGAGGCACAAACTGCATGACGAGAAGGGACAACGTAGAACACGTCTCTGTCCTGGCACATTTCCGTGTGCCATACTTCCCTCCGGGTCTTCGGGCCTTGCGAAGCTCCGTGTACTGCGAGCGCTGCTACTCGCAGCTCAGAAGGACCGTGGAGCTAGCGGCGAATTCGGAGAGCTCTTCGCTGCACTGCGCCGCTCGCAAGCGGCTTCGTTCTTCGCCTTCTGCCGTCCGGCGACAGCTGAACTCCGGCGGTCAGTTGCAGCTCTGCCCAACAGCGTGTTCTCAGTTCTGCGGGCAAGCACGCCCTCTTGCCTTGGCCCCGAGAGCAAAGTCCCGAGCGAGCACTCGACTCAGTGCAATGCACCCGGAAGGACGCTCTCGCTCGTCTTTCAAGGAGCGATTCCTAACAGCACAAGCAGCAGAGGCACAAACTGCATGACGAGAAGGGACAACGTAGAACACGTCTCTGTCCTGGCACATTTTCGTGTGCGATACTTCCCTCCGGGTCTTCGGGCCTTGCGAAGCTCCGTGTACTGCGAGCGCTGCTACTCGCAGCTGAGAAGGACCGTGGAGCTAGCGGCGAATTCGGAGAGCTCTTCGCTGCACTGCGCCGCTCGCAAGCGGCTTCGTTCTTCGCCTTCTGCCGTCCGGCGACAGCTGAACTCCGGCGGTCAGTTGCAGCTCTGCCCAACAGCGTGTTCTCAGTTCTGCGGGCAAGCACGCCCTCTTGCCTTGGCCCCGAGAGCAAAGTCCCGAGCGAGCACTCGACTCAGTGCAATGCACCCGGAAGGACGCTCTCGCTCGTCTTTCAAGGAGCGATTCCTAACAGCACAAGCAGCAGAGGCACAAACTGCATGACGAGAAGGGACAACGTAGAACACGTCTCTGTCCTGGCACATTTTCGTGTGCCATACTTCCCTCCGGGTCTTCGGGCCTTGCGAAGCTCCGTGTACTGCGAGCGCTGCTACTCGCAGCTCAGAAGGACCGTGGAGCTAGCGGCGAATTCGGAGAGCTCTTCGCTGCACTGCGCCGCTCGCAAGCGGCTTCGTTCTTCGCCTTCTGCCGTCCGGCGACAGCTGAACTCCGGCGGTCAGTTGCAGCTCTGCCCAACAGCGTGTTCTCAGTTCTGCGGGCAAGCACGCCCTCTTGCCTTGGCCCCGAGAGCAAAGTCCCGAGCGAGCACTCGACTCAGTGCAATGCACCCGGAAGGACGCTCTCGCTCGTCTTTCAAGGAGCGATTCCTAACAGCACAAGCAGCAGAGGCACAAACTGCATGACGAGAAGGGACAACGTAGAACACGTCTCTGTCCTGGCACATTTTCGTGTGCGATACTTCCCTCCGGGTCTTCGGGCCTTGCGAAGCTCCGTGTACTGCGAGCGCTGCTACTCGCAGCTCAGAAGGACCGTGGAGCTAGCGGCGAATTCGGAGAGCTCTTCGCTGCACTGCGCCGCTCGCAAGCGGCTTCGTTCTTCGCCTTCTGCCGTCCGGCGACAGCTGAACTCCGGCGGTCAGTTGCAGCTCTGCCCAACAGCGTGTTCTCAGTTCTGCGGGCAAGCACGCCCTCTTGCCTTGGCCCCGAGAGCAAAGTCCCGAGCGAGCACTCGACTCAGTGCAATGCACCCGGAAGGACGCTCTCGCTCGTCTTTCAAGGAGCGATTCCTAACAGCACAAGCAGCAGAGGCACAAACTGCATGACGAGAAGGGACAACGTAGAACACGTCTCTGTCCTGGCACATTTCCGTGTGCCATACTTCCCTCCGGGTCTTCGGGCCTTGCGAAGCTCCGTGTACTGCGAGCGCTGCTACTCGCAGCTCAGAAGGACCGTGGAGCTAGCGGCGAATTCGGAGAGCTCTTCGCTGCACTGCGCCGCTCGCAAGCGGCTTCGTTCTTCGCCTTCTGCCGTCCGGCGACAGCTGAACTCCGGCGGTCAGTTGCAGCTCTGCCCAACAGCGTGTTCTCAGTTCTGCGGGCAAGCACGCCCTCTTGCCTTGGCCCCGAGAGCAAAGTCCCGAGCGAGCACTCGACTCAGTGCAATGCACCCGGAAGGACGCTCTCGCTCGTCTTTCAAGGAGCGATTCCTAACAGCACAAGCAGCAGAGGCACAAACTGCATGACGAGAAGGGACAACGTAGAACACGTCTCTGTCCTGGCACATTTTCGTGTGCCATACTTCCCTCCGGGTCTTCGGGCCTTGCGAAGCTCCGTGTACTGCGAGCGCTGCTACTCGCAGCTGAGAAGGACCGTGGAGCTAGCGGCGAATTCGGAGAGCTCTTCGCTGCACTGCGCCGCTCGCAAGCGGCTTCGTTCTTCGCCTTCTGCCGTCCGGCGAGAGCTGAACTCCGGCGGTCAGTTGCAGCTCTGCCCAACAGCGTGTTCTCAGTTCTGCGGGCAAGCACGCCCTCTTGCCTTGGCCCCGAGAGCAAAGTCCCGAGCGAGCACTCGACTCAGTGCAATGCACCCGGAAGGACGCTCTCGCTCGTCTTTCAAGGAGCGATTCCTAACAGCAGAAGCAGCAGAGGCACAAACTGCATGACGAGAAGGGACAACGTAGAACACGTCTCTGTCCTGGCACATTTTCGTGTGCCATACTTCCCTCCGGGTCTTCGGGCCTTGCGAAGCTCCGTGTACTGCGAGCGCTGCTACTCGCAGCTCAGAAGGACCGTGGAGCTAGCGGCGAATTCGGAGAGCTCTTCGCTGCACTGCGCCGCTCGCAAGCGGCTTCGTTCTTCGCCTTCTGCCGTCCGGCGAGAGCTGAACTCCGGCGGTCAGTTGCAGCTCTGCCCAACAGCGTGTTCTCAGTTCTGCGGGCAAGCACGCCCTCTTGCCTTGGCCCCGAGAGCAAAGTCCCGAGCGAGCACTCGACTCAGTGCAATGCACCCGGAAGGACGCTCTCGCTCGTCTTTCAAGGAGCGATTCCTAACAGCACAAGCAGCAGAGGCACAAACTGCATGACGAGAAGGGACAACGTAGAACACGTCTCTGTCCTGGCACATTTCCGTGTGCGATACTTCCCTCCGGGTCTTCGGGCCTTGCGAAGCTCCGTGTACTGCGAGCGCTGCTACTCGCAGCTGAGAAGGACCGTGGAGCTAGCGGCGAATTCGGAGAGCTCTTCGCTGCACTGCGCCGCTCGCAAGCGGCTTCGTTCTTCGCCTTCTGCCGTCCGGCGACAGCTGAACTCCGGCGGTCAGTTGCAGCTCTGCCCAACAGCGTGTTCTCAGTTCTGCGGGCAAGCACGCCCTCTTGCCTTGGCCCCGAGAGCAAAGTCCCGAGCGAGCACTCGACTCAGTGCAATGCACCCGGAAGGACGCTCTCGCTCGTCTTTCAAGGAGCGATTCCTAACAGCACAAGCAGCAGAGGCACAAACTGCATGACGAGAAGGGACAACGTAGAACACGTCTCTGTCCTGGCACATTTTCGTGTGCGAAACTTCCCTCCGGGTCTTCGGGCCTTGCGAAGCTCCGTGTACTGCGAGCGCTGCTACTCGCAGCTGAGAAGGACCGTGGAGCTAGCGGCGAATTCGGAGAGCTCTTCGCTGCACTGCGCCGCTCGCAAGCGGCTTCGTTCTTCGCCTTCTGCCGTCCGGCGACAGCTGAACTCCGGCGGTCAGTTGCAGCTCTGCCCAACAGCGTGTTCTCAGTTCTGCGGGCAAGCACGCCCTCTTGCCTTGGCCCCGAGAGCAAAGTCCCGAGCGAGCACTCGACTCAGTGCAATGCACCCGGAAGGACGCTCTCGCTCGTCTTTCAAGGAGCGATTCCTAACAGCACAAGCAGCAGAGGCACAAACTGCATGACGAGAAGGGACAACGTAGAACACGTCTCTGTCCTGGCACATTTTCGTGTGCCATACTTCCCTCCGGGTCTTCGGGCCTTGCGAAGCTCCGTGTACTGCGAGCGCTGCTACTCGCAGCTGAGAAGGACCGTGGAGCTAGCGGCGAATTCGGAGAGCTCTTCGCTGCACTGCGCCGCTCGCAAGCGGCTTCGTTCTTCGCCTTCTGCCGTCCGGCGACAGCTGAACTCCGGCGGTCAGTTGCAGCTCTGCCCAACAGCGTGTTCTCAGTTCTGCGGGCAAGCACGCCCTCTTGCCTTGGCCCCGAGAGCAAAGTCCCGAGCGAGCACTCGACTCAGTGCAATGCACCCGGAAGGACGCTCTCGCTCGTCTTTCAAGGAGCGATTCCTAACAGCACAAGCAGCAGAGGCACAAACTGCATGACGAGAAGGGACAACGTAGAACACGTCTCTGTCCTGGCACATTTCCGTGTGCCATACTTCCCTCCGGGTCTTCGGGCCTTGCGAAGCTCCGTGTACTGCGAGCGCTGCTACTCGCAGCTCAGAAGGACCGTGGAGCTAGCGGCGAATTCGGAGAGCTCTTCGCTGCACTGCGCCGCTCGCAAGCGGCTTCGTTCTTCGCCTTCTGCCGTCCG
The DNA here is from genome assembly GCF_052056855.1 of Sturnus vulgaris. Classification (NCBI taxonomy): domain Eukaryota; kingdom Metazoa; phylum Chordata; class Aves; order Passeriformes; family Sturnidae; genus Sturnus; species Sturnus vulgaris. The sequence goes on along the minus strand of NW_028276687.1, from coordinate 38,579 downwards.
GCGACAGCTGAACTCCGGCGGTCAGTTGCAGCTCTGCCCAACAGCGTGTTCTCAGTTCTGCGGGCAAGCACGCCCTCTTGCCTTGGCACCGAGAGCAAAGTCCCGAGCGAGCACTCGACTCAGTGCAATGCACCCGGAAGGACGCTCTCGCTCGTCTTTCAAGGAGCGATTCCTAACAGCACAAGCAGCAGAGGCACAAACTGCATGACGAGAAGGGACAACGTAGAACACGTCTCTGTCCTGGCACATTTCCGTGTGCCATACTTCCCTCCGGGTCTTCGGGCCTTGCGAAGCTCCGTGTACTGCGAGCGCTGCTACTCGCAGCTCAGAAGGACCGTGGAGCTAGCGGCGAATTCGGAGAGCTCTTCGCTGCACTGCGCCGCTCGCAAGCGGCTTCGTTCTTCGCCTTCTGCCGTCCGGCGACAGCTGAACTCCGGCGGTCAGTTGCAGCTCTGCCCAACAGCGTGTTCTCAGTTCTGCGGGCAAGCACGCCCTCTTGCCTTGGCCCCGAGAGCAAAGTCCCGAGCGAGCACTCGACTCAGTGCAATGCACCCGGAAGGACGCTCTCGCTCGTCTTTCAAGGAGCGATTCCTAACAGCACAAGCAGCAGAGGCACAAACTGCATGACGAGAAGGGGACACGTAGAACACGTCTCTGTCCTGGCACATTTTCCGTGTGCGATACTTCCCTCCGGGTCTTCGGGCCTTGCGAAGCTCCGTGTACTGCGAGCGCTGCTACTCGCAGCTCAGAAGGACCGTGGAGCTAGCGGCGAATTCGGAGAGCTCTTCGCTGCACTGCGCCGCTCGCAAGCGGCTTCGTTCTTCGCCTTCTGCCGTCCGGCGACAGCTGAACTCCGGCGGTCAGTTGCAGCTCTGCCCAACAGCGTGTTCTCAGTTCTGCGGGCAAGCACGCCCTCTTGCCTTGGCCCCGAGAGCAAAGTCCCGAGCGAGCACTCGACTCAGTGCAATGCACCCGGAAGGACGCTCTCGCTCGTCTTTCAAGGAGCGATTCCTAACAGCACAAGCAGCAGAGGCACAAACTGCATGACGAGAAGGGACAACGTAGAACACGTCTCTGTCCTGGCACATTTTCGTGTGCCATACTTCCCTCCGGGTCTTCGGGCCTTGCGAAGCTCCGTGTACTGCGAGCGCTGCTACTCGCAGCTGAGAAGGACCGTGGAGCTAGCGGCGAATTCGGAGAGCTCTTCGCTGCACTGCGCCGCTCGCAAGCGGCTTCGTTCTTCGCCTTCTGCCGTCCGGCGACAGCTGAACTCCGGCGGTCAGTTGCAGCTCTGCCCCAACAGCGTGTTCTCAGTTCTGCGGGCAAGCACGCCCTCTTGCCTTGGCCCCGAGAGCAAAGTCCCGAGCGAGCACTCGACTCAGTGCAATGCACCCGGAAGGACGCTCTCGCTCGTCTTTCAAGGAGCGATTCCTAACAGCACAAGCAGCAGAGGCACAAACTGCATGACGAGAAGGGACAACGTAGAACACGTCTCTGTCCTGGCACATTTCCGTGTGCCATACTTCCCTCCGGGTCTTCGGGCCTTGCGAAGCTCCGTGTACTGCGAGCGCTGCTACTCGCAGCTCAGAAGGACCGTGGAGCTAGCGGCGAATTCGGAGAGCTCTTCGCTGCACTGCGCCGCTCGCAAGCGGCTTCGTTCTTCGCCTTCTGCCGTCCGGCGACAGCTGAACTCCGGCGGTCAGTTGCAGCTCTGCCCAACAGCGTGTTCTCAGTTCTGCGGGCAAGCACGCCCTCTTGCCTTGGCCCCGAGAGCAAAGTCCCGAGCGAGCACTCGACTCAGTGCAATGCACCCGGAAGGACGCTCTCGCTCGTCTTTCAAGGAGCGATTCCTAACAGCACAAGCAGCAGAGGCACAAACTGCATGACGAGAAGGGACAACGTAGAACACGTCTCTGTCCTGGCACATTTCCGTGTGCCATACTTCCCTCCGGGTCTTCGGGCCTTGCGAAGCTCCGTGTACTGCGAGCGCTGCTACTCGCAGCTCAGAAGGACCGTGGAGCTAGCGGCGAATTCGGAGAGCTCTTCGCTGCACTGCGCCGCTCGCAAGCGGCTTCGTTCTTCGCCTTCTGCCGTCCGGCGACAGCTGAACTCCGGCGGTCAGTTGCAGCTCTGCCCAACAGCGTGTTCTCAGTTCTGCGGGCAAGCACGCCCTCTTGCCTTGGCCCCGAGAGCAAAGTCCCGAGCGAGCACTCGACTCAGTGCAATGCACCCGGAAGGACGCTCTCGCTCGTCTTTCAAGGAGCGATTCCTAACAGCACAAGCAGCAGAGGCACAAACTGCATGACGAGAAGGGACAACGTAGAACACGTCTCTGTCCTGGCACATTTTCGTGTGCGATACTTCCCTCCGGGTCTTCGGGCCTTGCGAAGCTCCGTGTACTGCGAGCGCTGCTACTCGCAGCTCAGAAGGACCGTGGAGCTAGCGGCGAATTCGGAGAGCTCTTCGCTGCACTGCGCCGCTCGCAAGCGGCTTCGTTCTTCGCCTTCTGCCGTCCGGCGACGGCTGAACTCCGGCGGTCAGTTGCAGCTCTGCCCAACAGCGTGTTCTCAGTTCTGCGGGCAAGCACGCCCTCTTGCCTTGGCCCCGAGAGCAAAGTCCCGAGCGAGCACTCGACTCAGTGCAATGCACCCGGAAGGACGCTCTCGCTCGTCTTTCAAGGAGCGATTCCTAACAGCACAAGCAGCAGAGGCACAAACTGCATGACGAGAAGGGACAACGTAGAACACGTCTCTGTCCTGGCACATTTCCGTGTGCCATACTTCCCTCCGGGTCTTCGGTCCTTGCGAAGCTCCGTGTACTGCGAGCGCTGCTACTCGCAGCTCAGAAGGACCGTGGAGCTAGCGGCGAATTCGGAGAGCTCTTCGCTGCACTGCGCCGCTCGCAAGCGGCTTCGTTCTTCGCCTTCTGCCGTCCGGCGACAGCTGAACTCCGGCGGTCAGTTGCAGCTCTGCCCAACAGCGTGTTCTCAGTTCTGCGGGCAAGCACGCCCTCTTGCCTTGGCCCCGAGAGCAAAGTCCCGAGCGAGCACTCGACTCAGTGCAATGCACCCGGAAGGACGCTCTCGCTCGTCTTTCAAGGAGCGATTCCTAACAGCACAAGCAGCAGAGGCACAAACTGCATGACGAGAAGGGACAACGTAGAACACGTCTCTGTCCTGGCACATTTTCGTGTGCGATACTTCCCTCCGGGTCTTCGGGCCTTGCGAAGCTCCGTGTACTGCGAGCGCTGCTACTCGCAGCTGAGAAGGACCGTGGAGCTAGCGGCGAATTCGGAGAGCTCTTCGCTGCACTGCGCCGCTCGCAAGCGGCTTCGTTCTTCGCCTTCTGCCGTCCGGCGACAGCTGAACTCCGGCGGTCAGTTGCAGCTCTGCCCAACAGCGTGTTCTCAGTTCTGCGGGCAAGCACGCCCTCTTGCCTTGGCCCCGAGAGCAAAGTCCCGAGCGAGCACTCGACTCAGTGCAATGCACCCGGAAGGACGCTCTCGCTCGTCTTTCAAGGAGCGATTCCTAACAGCACAAGCAGCAGAGGCACAAACTGCATGACGAGAAGGGACAACGTAGAACACGTCTCTGTCCTGGCACATTTTCGTGTGCGATACTTCCCTCCGGGTCTTCGGGCCTTGCGAAGCTCCGTGTACTGCGAGCGCTGCTACTCGCAGCTGAGAAGGACCGTGGAGCTAGCGGCGAATTCGGAGAGCTCTTCGCTGCACTGCGCCGCTCGCAAGCGGCTTCGTTCTTCGCCTTCTGCCGTCCGGCGACAGCTGAACTCCGGCGGTCAGTTGCAGCTCTGCCCAACAGCGTGTTCTCAGTTCTGCGGGCAAGCACGCCCTCTTGCCTTGGCCCCGAGAGCAAAGTCCCGAGCGAGCACTCGACTCAGTGCAATGCACCCGGAAGGACGCTCTCGCTCGTCTTTCAAGGAGCGATTCCTAACAGCACAAGCAGCAGAGGCACAAACTGCATGACGAGAAGGGACAACGTAGAACACGTCTCTGTCCTGGCACATTTTCGTGTGCGATACTTCCCTCCGGGTCTTCGGGCCTTGCGAAGCTCCGTGTACTGCGAGCGCTGCTACTCGCAGCTCAGAAGGACCGTGGAGCTAGCGGCGAATTCGGAGAGCTCTTCGCTGCACTGCGCCGCTCGCAAGCGGCTTCGTTCTTCGCCTTCTGCCGTCCGGCGACAGCTGAACTCCGGCGGTCAGTTGCAGCTCTGCCCAACAGCGTGTTCTCAGTTCTGCGGGCAAGCACGCCCTCTTGCCTTGGCCCCGAGAGCAAAGTCCCGAGCGAGCACTCGACTCAGTGCAATGCACCCGGAAGGACGCTCTCGCTCGTCTTTCAAGGAGCGATTCCTAACAGCAGAAGCAGCAGAGGCACAAACTGCATGACGAGAAGGGACAACGTAGAACACGTCTCTGTCCTGGCACATTTCCGTGTGCCATACTTCCCTCCGGGTCTTCGGGCCTTGCGAAGCTCCGTGTACTGCGAGCGCTGCTACTCGCAGCTGAGAAGGACCGTGGAGCTAGCGGCGAATTCGGAGAGCTCTTCGCTGCACTGCGCCGCTCGCAAGCGGCTTCGTTCTTCGCCTTCTGCCGTCCGGCGACAGCTGAACTCCGGCGGTCAGTTGCAGCTCTGCCCAACAGCGTGTTCTCAGTTCTGCGGGCAAGCACGCCCTCTTGCCTTGGCCCCGAGAGCAAAGTCCCGAGCGAGCACTCGACTCAGTGCAATGCACCCGGAAGGACGCTCTCGCTCGTCTTTCAAGGAGCGATTCCTAACAGCACAAGCAGCAGAGGCACAAACTGCATGACGAGAAGGGACAACGTAGAACACGTCTCTGTCCTGGCACATTTCCGTGTGCCATACTTCCCTCCGGGTCTTCGGTCCTTGCGAAGCTCCGTGTACTGCGAGCGCTGCTACTCGCAGCTGAGAAGGACCGTGGAGCTAGCGGCGAATTCGGAGAGCTCTTCGCTGCACTGCGCCGCTCGCAAGCGGCTTCGTTCTTCGCCTTCTGCCGTCCGGCGACAGCTGAACTCCGGCGGTCAGTTGCAGCTCTGCCCAACAGCGTGTTCTCAGTTCTGCGGGCAAGCACGCCCTCTTGCCTTGGCCCCGAGAGCAAAGTCCCGAGCGAGCACTCGACTCAGTGCAATGCAACCGGAAGGACGCTCTCGCTCGTCTTTCAAGGAGCGATTCCTAACAGCAGAAGCAGCAGAGGCACAAACTGCATGACGAGAAGGGACAACGTAGAACACGTCTCTGTCCTGGCACATTTTCGTGTGCCATACTTCCCTCCGGGTCTTCGGGCCTTGCGAAGCTCCGTGTACTGCGAGCGCTGCTACTCGCAGCTGAGAAGGACCGTGGAGCTAGCGGCGAATTCGGAGAGCTCTTCGCTGCACTGCGCCGCTCGCAAGCGGCTTCGTTCTTCGCCTTCTGCCGTCCGGCGAGAGCTGAACTCCGGCGGTCAGTTGCAGCTCTGCCCAACAGCGTGTTCTCAGTTCTGCGGGCAAGCACGCCCTCTTGCCTTGGCCCCGAGAGCAAAGTCCCGAGCGAGCACTCGACTCAGTGCAATGCACCCGGAAGGACGCTCTCGCTCGTCTTTCAAGGAGCGATTCCTAACAGCACAAGCAGCAGAGGCACAAACTGCATGACGAGAAGGGACAACGTAGAACACGTCTCTGTCCTGGCACATTTTCGTGTGCCATACTTCCCTCCGGGTCTTCGGGCCTTGCGAAGCTCCGTGTACTGCGAGCGCTGCTACTCGCAGCTCAGAAGGACCGTGGAGCTAGCGGCGAATTCGGAGAGCTCTTCGCTGCACTGCGCCGCTCGCAAGCGGCTTCGTTCTTCGCCTTCTGCCGTCCGGCGAGAGCTGAACTCCGGCGGTCAGTTGCAGCTCTGCCCAACAGCGTGTTCTCAGTTCTGCGGGCAAGCACGCCCTCTTGCCTTGGCCCCGAGAGCAAAGTCCCGAGCGAGCACTCGACTCAGTGCAATGCACCCGGAAGGACGCTCTCGCTCGTCTTTCAAGGAGCGATTCCTAACAGCACAAGCAGCAGAGGCACAAACTGCATGACGAGAAGGGACAACGTAGAACACGTCTCTGTCCTGGCACATTTCCGTGTGCCATACTTCCCTCCGGGTCTTCGGGCCTTGCGAAGCTCCGTGTACTGCGAGCGCTGCTACTCGCAGCTCAGAAGGACCGTGGAGCTAGCGGCGAATTCGGAGAGCTCTTCGCTGCACTGCGCCGCTCGCAAGCGGCTTCGTTCTTCGCCTTCTGCCGTCCGGCGACAGCTGAACTCCGGCGGTCAGTTGCAGCTCTGCCCAACAGCGTGTTCTCAGTTCTGCGGGCAAGCACGCCCTCTTGCCTTGGCCCCGAGAGCAAAGTCCCGAGCGAGCACTCGACTCAGTGCAATGCACCCGGAAGGACGCTCTCGCTCGTCTTTCAAGGAGCGATTCCTAACAGCACAAGCAGCAGAGGCACAAACTGCATGACGAGAAGGGACAACGTAGAACACGTCTCTGTCCTGGCACATTTTCGTGTGCGAAACTTCCCTCCGGGTCTTCGGGCCTTGCGAAGCTCCGTGTACTGCGAGCGCTGCTACTCGCAGCTGAGAAGGACCGTGGAGCTAGCGGCGAATTCGGAGAGCTCTTCGCTGCACTGCGCCGCTCGCAAGCGGCTTCGTTCTTCGCCTTCTGCCGTCCGGCGAGAGCTGAACTCCGGCGGTCAGTTGCAGCTCTGCCCAACAGCGTGTTCTCAGTTCTGCGGGCAAGCACGCCCTCTTGCCTTGGCCCCGAGAGCAAAGTCCCGAGCGAGCACTCGACTCAGTGCAATGCACCCGGAAGGACGCTCTCGCTCGTCTTTCAAGGAGCGATTCCTAACAGCACAAGCAGCAGAGGCACAAACTGCATGACGAGAAGGGACAACGTAGAACACGTCTCTGTCCTGGCACATTTTCGTGTGCCATACTTCCCTCCGGGTCTTCGGGCCTTGCGAAGCTCCGTGTACTGCGAGCGCTGCTACTCGCAGCTGAGAAGGACCGTGGAGCTAGCGGCGAATTCGGAGAGCTCTTCGCTGCACTGCGCCGCTCGCAAGCGGCTTCGTTCTTCGCCTTCTGCCGTCCGGCGACAGCTGAACTCCGGCGGTCAGTTGCAGCTCTGCCCAACAGCGTGTTCTCAGTTCTGCGGGCAAGCACGCCCTCTTGCCTTGGCCCCGAGAGCAAAGTCCCGAGCGAGCACTCGACTCAGTGCAATGCACCCGGAAGGACGCTCTCGCTCGTCTTTCAAGGAGCGATTCCTAACAGCAGAAGCAGCAGAGGCACAAACTGCATGACGAGAAGGGACAACGTAGAACACGTCTCTGTCCTGGCACATTTCCGTGTGCCATACTTCCCTCCGGGTCTTCGGGCCTTGCGAAGCTCCGTGTACTGCGAGCGCTGCTACTCGCAGCTGAGAAGGACCGTGGAGCTAGCGGCGAATTCGGAGAGCTCTTCGCTGCACTGCGCCGCTCGCAAGCGGCTTCGTTCTTCGCCTTCTGCCGTCCGGCGACAGCTGAACTCCGGCGGTCAGTTGCAGCTCTGCCCAACAGCGTGTTCTCAGTTCTGCGGGCAAGCACGCCCTCTTGCCTTGGCCCCGAGAGCAAAGTCCCGAGCGAGCACTCGACTCAGTGCAATGCACCCGGAAGGACGCTCTCGCTCGTCTTTCAAGGAGCGATTCCTAACAGCACAAGCAGCAGAGGCACAAACTGCATGACGAGAAGGGACAACGTAGAACACGTCTCTGTCCTGGCACATTTCCGTGTGCCATACTTCCCTCCGGGTCTTCGGGCCTTGCGAAGCTCCGTGTACTGCGAGCGCTGCTACTCGCAGCTCAGAAGGACCGTGGAGCTAGCGGCGAATTCGGAGAGCTCTTCGCTGCACTGCGCCGCTCGCAAGCGGCTTCGTTCTTCGCCTTCTGCCGTCCGGCGACAGCTGAACTCCGGCGGTCAGTTGCAGCTCTGCCCAACAGCGTGTTCTCAGTTCTGCGGGCAAGCACGCCCTCTTGCCTTGGCCCCGAGAGCAAAGTCCCGAGCGAGCACTCGACTCAGTGCAATGCACCCGGAAGGACGCTCTCGCTCGTCTTTCAAGGAGCGATTCCTAACAGCACAAGCAGCAGAGGCACAAACTGCATGACGAGAAGGGACAACGTAGAACACGTCTCTGTCCTGGCACATTTTCGTGTGCCATACTTCCCTCCGGGTCTTCGGGCCTTGCGAAGCTCCGTGTACTGCGAGCGCTGCTACTCGCAGCTCAGAAGGACCGTGGAGCTAGCGGCGAATTCGGAGAGCTCTTCGCTGCACTGCGCCGCTCGCAAGCGGCTTCGTTCTTCGCCTTCTGCCGTCCGGCGACAGCTGAACTCCGGCGGTCAGTTGCAGCTCTGCCCAACAGCGTGTTCTCAGTTCTGCGGGCAAGCACGCCCTCTTGCCTTGGCCCCGAGAGCAAAGTCCCGAGCGAGCACTCGACTCAGTGCAATGCACCCGGAAGGACGCTCTCGCTCGTCTTTCAAGGAGCGATTCCTAACAGCACAAGCAGCAGAGGCACAAACTGCATGACGAGAAGGGACAACGTAGAACACGTCTCTGTCCTGGCACATTTCCGTGTGCCATACTTCCCTCCGGGTCTTCGGTCCTTGCGAAGCTCCGTGTACTGCGAGCGCTGCTACTCGCAGCTCAGAAGGACCGTGGAGCTAGCGGCGAATTCGGAGAGCTCTTCGCTGCACTGCGCCGCTCGCAAGCGGCTTCGTTCTTCGCCTTCTGCCGTCCGGCGACAGCTGAACTCCGGCGGTCAGTTGCAGCTCTGCCCAACAGCGTGTTCTCAGTTCTGCGGGCAAGCACGCCCTCTTGCCTTGGCCCCGAGAGCAAAGTCCCGAGCGAGCACTCGACTCAGTGCAATGCACCCGGAAGGACGCTCTCGCTCGTCTTTCAAGGAGCGATTCCTAACAGCACAAGCAGCAGAGGCACAAACTGCATGACGAGAAGGGACAACGTAGAACACGTCTCTGTCCTGGCACATTTTCGTGTGCCATACTTCCCTCCGGGTCTTCGGGCCTTGCGAAGCTCCGTGTACTGCGAGCGCTGCTACTCGCAGCTGAGAAGGACCGTGGAGCTAGCGGCGAATTCGGAGAGCTCTTCGCTGCACTGCGCCGCTCGCAAGCGGCTTCGTTCTTCGCCTTCTGCCGTCCGGCGACAGCTGAACTCCGGCGGTCAGTTGCAGCTCTGCCCAACAGCGTGTTCTCAGTTCTGCGGGCAAGCACGCCCTCTTGCCTTGGCCCCGAGAGCAAAGTCCCGAGCGAGCACTCGACTCAGTGCAATGCACCCGGAAGGACGCTCTCGCTCGTCTTTCAAGGAGCGATTCCTAACAGCACAAGCAGCAGAGGCACAAACTGCATGACGAGAAGGGACAACGTAGAACACGTCTCTGTCCTGGCACATTTTCGTGTGCGATACTTCCCTCCGGGTCTTCGGGCCTTGCGAAGCTCCGTGTACTGCGAGCGCTGCTACTCGCAGCTCAGAAGGACCGTGGAGCTAGCGGCGAATTCGGAGAGCTCTTCGCTGCACTGCGCCGCTCGCAAGCGGCTTCGTTCTTCGCCTTCTGCCGTCCGGCGACAGCTGAACTCCGGCGGTCAGTTGCAGCTCTGCCCAACAGCGTGTTCTCAGTTCTGCGGGCAAGCACGCCCTCTTGCCTTGGCCCCGAGAGCAAAGTCCCGAGCGAGCACTCGACTCAGTGCAATGCACCCGGAAGGACGCTCTCGCTCGTCTTTCAAGGAGCGATTCCTAACAGCACAAGCAGCAGAGGCACAAACTGCATGACGAGAAGGGACAACGTAGAACACGTCTCTGTCCTGGCACATTTCCGTGTGCCATACTTCCCTCCGGGTCTTCGGGCCTTGCGAAGCTCCGTGTACTGCGAGCGCTGCTACTCGCAGCTGAGAAGGACCGTGGAGCTAGCGGCGAATTCGGAGAGCTCTTCGCTGCACTGCGCCGCTCGCAAGCGGCTTCGTTCTTCGCCTTCTGCCGTCCGGCGACAGCTGAACTCCGGCGGTCAGTTGCAGCTCTGCCCAACAGCGTGTTCTCAGTTCTGCGGGCAAGCACGCCCTCTTGCCTTGGCCCCGAGAGCAAAGTCCCGAGCGAGCACTCGACTCAGTGCAATGCACCCGGAAGGACGCTCTCGCTCGTCTTTCAAGGAGCGATTCCTAACAGCACAAGCAGCAGAGGCACAAACTGCATGACGAGAAGGGACAACGTAGAACACGTCTCTGTCCTGGCACATTTTCGTGTGCCATACTTCCCTCCGGGTCTTCGGGCCTTGCGAAGCTCCGTGTACTGCGAGCGCTGCTACTCGCAGCTGAGAAGGACCGTGGAGCTAGCGGCGAATTCGGAGAGCTCTTCGCTGCACTGCGCCGCTCGCAAGCGGCTTCGTTCTTCGCCTTCTGCCGTCCGGCGAGAGCTGAACTCCGGCGGTCAGTTGCAGCTCTGCCCAACAGCGTGTTCTCAGTTCTGCGGGCAAGCACGCCCTCTTGCCTTGGCCCCGAGAGCAAAGTCCCGAGCGAGCACTCGACTCAGTGCAATGCACCCGGAAGGACGCTCTCGCTCGTCTTTCAAGGAGCGATTCCTAACAGCACAAGCAGCAGAGGCACAAACTGCATGACGAGAAGGGACAACGTAGAACACGTCTCTGTCCTGGCACATTTCCGTGTGCCATACTTCCCTCCGGGTCTTCGGGCCTTGCGAAGCTCCGTGTACTGCGAGCGCTGCTACTCGCAGCTCAGAAGGACCGTGGAGCTAGCGGCGAATTCGGAGAGCTCTTCGCTGCACTGCGCCGCTCGCAAGCGGCTTCGTTCTTCGCCTTCTGCCGTCCGGCGACAGCTGAACTCCGGCGGTCAGTTGCAGCTCTGCCCAACAGCGTGTTCTCAGTTCTGCGGGCAAGCACGCCCTCTTGCCTTGGCCCCGAGAGCAAAGTCCCGAGCGAGCACTCGACTCAGTGCAATGCACCCGGAAGGACGCTCTCGCTCGTCTTTCAAGGAGCGATTCCTAACAGCACAAGCAGCAGAGGCACAAACTGCATGACGAGAAGGGACAACGTAGAACACGTCTCTGTCCTGGCACATTTCCGTGTGCCATACTTCCCTCCGGGTCTTCGGTCCTTGCGAAGCTCTGTGTACTGCGAGCGCTGCTACTCGCAGCTGAGAAGGACCGTGGAGCTAGCGGCGAATTCGGAGAGCTCTTCGCTGCACTGCGCCGCTCGCAAGCGGCTTCGTTCTTCGCCTTCTGCCGTCCGGCGACAGCTGAACTCCGGCGGTCAGTTGCAGCTCTGCCCAACAGCGTGTTCTCAGTTCTGCGGGCAAGCACGCCCTCTTGCCTTGGCCCCGAGTGCAAAGTCCCGAGCGAGCACTCGACTCAGTGCAATGCACCCAGAAAGACGCTCTTGCTCGCTTTTCAAGGAGCGATTCCTAACAGCAGAAGCAGCAGAGGCACAAACTGCATGACGAGAAGGGACAACGTAGAACACGTCTCTGTCCTGGTACATTTTCCTGTGCGATACTTCCCTCCGGGTCTTCGGTCCTTGCGAAGCTCTATGTACTGTGAGCGCTGCTACTTGCAGCTGAGAAAGACCGTGGAGCTAGCGGCGAATTCGGAGAGCGCTGAGCACGTAGTCAAGAAGCGAGACGTGTCCCTGCAACGCGGTGCTAATAGCAGCTTCCTCGCGGCGGGGGCGAGCTCCGGCCACAAGACATTCTCGTCCTGGCAACGGATCTCTGTGAAGGGCGTAGGCGAAAAGCTTTCGTTTTCCATTTGAAATGCGAGAGAGGCAGACTGTTGCACGGAGCTCTGAGAACAAAGGTGCACGCCCTAGGCGGGCTTGGGCAGAAGCAGCGTTCTCTAGCTCTTGGCTGCCGGCGCACTTGTGGTTGTGTGGCGCCCTTGCAGCGGCTTCTGGCCGCCGGCAAGTGAAAGCGACTCCACGCTTAGGCGAGGGCGGTGAACGAAGCGCCACTAGTCCCGTGCTTGTGTGCACCACGTTACAGGCTACTAGGAGAGGAAGGTGGTTGACTCTCGCTTGCCTTCCCAAGTGCCCTTAGCAGTCGGAAGGAGCAAGCTGAAGCACTGCTGCTTGTGCTGCTCCGTGGTTCCCTTGCAACCCGCTGGGAAAGCTTTGGCGGTCGCTTCTAGGCGCCGAGTTGCACACAGCACCACGGTAAGTGCCTCGGAGAAGGGAAATCCAGAGTGCAGCGAGGAGCTGGACGTGGCTTACGTGCAGTAAGGAGAAGGTGAACCTAGGCACTGCCTCTTCAATCTGGCCGCCTCTGCTCTGGTAGCAACTTTTGCAAGTCGGCAGAGGGAGCTGCGAGTATGTAGAACGGAGGGCAGCGAGACGCCGTGTGTTATGCGCCCTTTCAGGGCTGCTGCCAGGGTGCTACTTTAAGAACGCCTTCTTCTTCCTCGCGTCCTTCCTCCACTATAGTCTCCTGGATTCACCTGAGACTCTTCCTAGGCATCTCCCTGATCCTTTTTGCAATGAGTCTCACATCATTCTCCTGAAGAAACTGTCTGCTTATGGTTTGCATGGGTGGGCTGTTTGCTGGGTGACAAACTGGGTGATGGCCAGGCCCACAGAGTGGTAGGAAATAGAGTTCATCCAGCTGGTCCCCAAGGCTCAGTCTTGGGCCCAGTCCTGTTTAATATCTTGCTCAGTGTTCTGGACAAGGGGATAGAGTACACGCCCAGGAAGTTCACAGATGATGCAAAATTGGCTGGTAGTGTTTTTTTCTTCTGGAGGACAGCAGGCTCTGCTTCTTCTTCCTCCTGTTCTGAGGTCGCTGCTCCCTCTTCATCCCTCATTAAGTGTGCTGATTTTGTCACTTGGATGAGAAAACAAACAATTTTAGCAACAATACTAGTGGCAGGGTACAAGAAAGGAAGAGTTCACACGAATCCCCCCCCCCGCCCAACAACAGAAAATACCTGATGGCTCCTCTGCCCAGCTTACTGACTACACCGGAACCCATTGTCCCCCAAAGATACTCCCTTCTCCCTGCCCCCAGCCATGATGTGAGATGGAATAGAATAACTAAGATTAAGATTCTCCCTATGGAACTCCATCATACTTCGATTCTGGGAAAAAAAATTTCTTGAAGTTCTATCATTTCAGATCATTTGAATTTGAATTTGCATACTAAAAAGTCTAGCCAGAAACTCATGACAATATTAATAGCCCATTCTAGAATGTCCGAGATGATAGACACTTCTTTCAAGAGAATGTGATACCTCACGTGACTTCTCCAGAATTTAAATGAACAGCGGGAGTAGTCTAAAAGATTCTTGCTGCCATCTGGATTTCCTGGTATTTGGCTGGTCTATGTAAACCAACCAGCTATTCAGCAGAGGGAATATTAGTGTGATACTTGATGGTATGTGAGATGGAACACAGTAATTTATGGCTTTTTGCATAGTGATGAAGTTGTAAAGAAAGCTCCGTAATGCTCAGACAAGGAGGCTGCTGGACTTCAAGCAGCAAAGGCCCAAAACGAACCAGTGAAAAGGTGTCATTGAAAAAAAAAAAAAAAGCCAGGTGGGGAGCAAAGTGATACTTAAGGGCAGTTTACTGAAAGAGGGAATCTAGTGAAAAAAAAAGTCCAAGAGTGAAGGAATAACAGAGAAAATGAAACTAAGGAAGGAAATCAATCTCAGCTAATCATTTCAGAAGCTAACAAGTTGTCATTGCAATGATGCATAAAGTGAGAAATAATAAATATGTCTGCGCCAAAATCTGAAATATGAACTTTATTGCATTCTGTCTTCCACGGAATCATACAACAGTCTGTGATTAAAGATCATCTAGTCCAACTTCCTTGCCAGGTAGATCTTACAGTAGATCAAATTGCTCAAGACTAGCCAAACTGATAAGGAGCACTCTCAATGATGGGGCATCCACAACTTCTCTGGAACACCCGTTTGAGTGTCTCACCAGCTTCACTGTAGAAAAGTTTTTCCTTTTAGCCAATCTAAACCTAGTCTCAGTTTGAAAGCATGGCCCCTTGTCCTGTCTCTGCAAACTTTCCTAAAAAGTCTTTCTCCATTTGTCTTATACCCTCTTTACATATTCAAAGGCCACAATACTGTCTCTCCAGAAACCTCTCTTCTCCAGGCTAAAAGATCCTACTTTTCACAAGAACCAGGTCATAAACTGAGATGGAAGACATCTCAGGAGATCAGATCATGCAACAGCTCAGCGTAAGAATAGCTCTGAAGTCAGATCAACTAGCTTAGGGCTGTGTCTGTTTGAATTTTGAAAATTAGCAGGACTTGAAATGCTTCAAGGAAGAGAACTCGGGGTGGCTCCAGAAACAGCCTGAGAAACTCGAACAAACTCGAAACCTCAGAAACTACCACTGCTTTCTCTCCCTCAGCCCAAGCAGTCCCAAAGAAGAAGTGTTCCCAGCAGGCTGGGATAGCACACATATACACTGCGTATACGTGACAGGCATCGCCAGCAGCCACATCCTGCTCCTTTCTGTGGCTGGCAAGAGTGAGACTGGATGTTTACATGTGGGCAACCTGGGTCCCTCCAGCAGCTCACACACTCAGCCTGCCCAGTGACCCCACTGAATTCCAGTATTAGCAGTGTGCCAAGGCCACAGCACTACTCCGCTTGCTGGCACAGACCATCACACGCCTCCTAAATCAGTCAGGACTCCCCTGGTCCCACAGCCAGCACCCCACTTGCCCTCCGCCAGGCCACTGCCATTGTTCACCAACTTCTCCACTTTGATCTTTGCTGGTGCTCTCAACACTGGCACACCCAGATGTTCTGCAGCTGTTGTCTCCTGGTGGAAAGGACTTGTAAAGCCATGTTTCCTAACAGGACTTCCACAACCTTTCAAAGCAACCTTTACTGGGGTATGAACAATCTCATTCAAATGTCAACATTTCTTTTCCCGTATGTGAAATCAGAATTTCCTTCTTCCGGGCATGCCCAAAACAAGGCACAAACTACATTGTGCCTTCTGTTTCACATGCTGACTCGTTTGTAAACAATGCTAGGAGAATACCTGTTTTGATCCAAGCTAATCTCTGGCCCTTATAGTGCTTTCGGTAGTTAGTTTTGCTTTGTTATTTACTTGATGTCCCATTGAATTGTTGAATCATAAACAGACTACCTGTCTGTATAGCAGCATAGCAGTGATGAATAAATGCAAGAGAAGGAGCAAGGTGATTGTTTGCTAGACTCTTCCTAGAAACTGAGAAATCTGTTACTTAATGCTGACCACAGCAGATGGAGGAAGCATCCTACATGATGTCAAAGCAATGAAGCTGTAATCACTTTTATGATTACAGTCAAGGCACTGCTTTTGCCACCATAAGTGGAGTGCAGGGAATCTTAAAAGACGACACTCTAACTGTTGTCCATGCTCACTGAGAAAATAATGCTTTTACAGCAGAGCAGGTCTCACCGCAGCTAAATCAT
Source organism: Sturnus vulgaris (assembly GCF_052056855.1). Taxonomy (NCBI): domain Eukaryota; kingdom Metazoa; phylum Chordata; class Aves; order Passeriformes; family Sturnidae; genus Sturnus; species Sturnus vulgaris. Next base: position 23,076 of record NW_028276687.1, on the reverse strand, counting down.
GGCTTCAACTGTACACCGCCTTCAAAAAGCCCACAAAAACACAAATGAAAGGATTTGGAAGCCAAGGGAATCTCGGATTGTGACATCAGCTCACTCTGGATTCTTTCCAAATTCTCAATTCCATTTTCTTCCGAGCCAATTTTCCCACCTAACTTGAGATGTAATTTATGGATTTCCAACACATCTAGTTACCTTAGAATTAGATTGCCACTAGCCAAAAAGACAGAAACAAGCAGTTAAGTGAAGACTGAAACCATGGGTGTTTAGAACAGCAAAACTTGGGCGAAACTATTCTTAAGAAAACCAAAACTTTTAGGACTTACCCATGTATTTTTGGAGGTGGAAAAAGTTTTACATCGAAAAGTCCCTAGGGAACTCTCTTCAGTGCCTGGAGAGCCGCTGTCGCTCGCCTTTCAAGGACCTATTCGTCACAGCAGAGGCAGCAGAGCACAAGATGGCCGACGAGAAGGGGCAGTGTAGAACTCTCTGTCTGTCTGTGTCTCTACTCAGTGTAGAACGTCTCTGTCCTGGCACATTTTCGAGTGCGATACTTCCCTCCGGGTCTTCGGTCCTTGCGAAGCTCTATGTACTGTGAGCGCTGCTACTCGCAGCTGAGAAAGACCGTGGAGCTAGCGGCGAATTCGGAGAGCGCTGAGCACGTAGTCAAGAAGCGAGACGTGTCCCTGCAACGCGGTGCTAATAGCAGCTTCCTCGCGGCGGGGGCGAGCTCCGGCCACAAAGCATTCTCGTCCTGGCAACGGATCTCTGTGAAGGGCGTAGGCGAAAAGCTTTCGTTTTCCATTCGAACTGCGAGAGAGGCAGACTGTTGCACGGAGCTCTGAGAACAAAGATGCACGCCCTAGGCGGGCTTGGGCAGAAGCAGCGTTCTCGAGCTCTTGGCTGCCGGCACACTGCTGGCTGTGTGGCGCCCTTGCAGCGGCTTCTGGCCGCCGGCAAGTGAAAGCAGCGCCAGGCGTGGGCGAGGGTGGTGAACGAAGCAGCACTCGTCCCGTGCTTGTGTGCACCACGTTACAGGCTACTAGGAGAGGAAGGTGGTTGACTCTCGCTTGCCCTCCCAAGTGCCCTTAGCAGTCGGAAGGAGCAAGCTGAAGCACTGCTGCTTGTGCTGCTCCGTGGTTCCCTTGCAGCCCGCTGTGAAAGCATTGGCGGTCACTTCTAGGCGCCGAGTTGCACACAGCACCACGGTAAGTGCCGCGGAGAAGGGAAATCCAGAGTGCAGCGAGGAGCTGGACGTAGCTTACGCGCAGTAAGGAGAAGGTGAACCTAGGCACTGCCTCTTCAATCTGGCCGCCTCTGCTCCGGTAACAACTTTCGCAAGTCGGCAGAGGGAGCTGCGAGTGTGTAGAACGGAGGGCAGCGAGACGCCGTGTGTTATGTGCCCTTTCAGGGCTACTGCCAGGGGGCTAGTTTAAGTACGCTTTTTTCTTCCTCGCGTCCTTCTCGCTTCGCTCTAGCTGCATGGAGTACAGTACAGCGAAGGAGTGAGGACGGGCACTGCCGCAGCTTTTGCCCTGGCGTGCAACGGCTGTGTGCTGCTTTTCCAAGCAGTAAGACCACTGAGAAGTGAAAGCGATAGCGAAGGAGCTCTTTGACTGCTCCTGTGCTCTTCGCTGCACTCAGCCGCTCGCAAGCGGCTTCGTTCTTCGCCTTCTGCCGTCCGGCGAGAGCTGAACTCCGGCGGTCAGTTGCAGCTCTGCCCAACAGCGTGTTCTCAGTTCTGCGGGCAAGCACGCCCTCTTGCCTTGGCCCCGAGAGCAAAGTCCCGAGCGAGCACTCGACTCAGTGCAATGCACCCGGAAGGACGCTCTCGCTCGTCTTTCAAGGAGCGATTCCTAACAGCACAAGCAGCAGAGGCACAAACTGCATGACGAGAAGGGACAACGTAGAACACGTCTCTGTCCTGGCACATTTTCGTGTGCGATACTTCCCTCCGGGTCTTCGGGCCTTGCGAAGCTCCGTGTACTGCGAGCGCTGCTACTCGCAGCTGAGAAGGACCGTGGAGCTAGCGGCGAATTCGGAGAGCTCTTCGCTGCACTGCGCCGCTCGCAAGCGGCTTCGTTCTTCGCCTTCTGCCGTCCGGCGACAGCTGAACTCCGGCGGTCAGTTGCAGCTCTGCCCAACAGCGTGTTCTCAGTTCTGCGGGCAAGCACGCCCTCTTGCCTTGGCCCCGAGAGCAAAGTCCCGAGCGAGCACTCGACTCAGTGCAATGCACCCGGAAGGACGCTCTCGCTCGTCTTTCAAGGAGCGATTCCTAACAGCACAAGCAGCAGAGGCACAAACTGCATGACGAGAAGGGACAACGTAGAACACGTCTCTGTCCTGGCACATTTCCGTGTGCCATACTTCCCTCCGGGTCTTCGGTCCTTGCGAAGCTCTGTGTACTGCGAGCGCTGCTACTCGCAGCTGAGAAGGACCGTGGAGCTAGCGGCGAATTCGGAGAGCTCTTCGCTGCACTGCGCCGCTCGCAAGCGGCTTCGTTCTTCGCCTTCTGCCGTCCGGCGACAGCTGAACTCCGGCGGTCAGTTGCAGCTCTGCCCAACAGCGTGTTCTCAGTTCTGCGGGCAAGCACGCCCTCTTGCCTTGGCCCCGAGTGCAAAGTCCCGAGCGAGCACTCGACTCAGTGCAATGCACCCAGAAAGACGCTCTTGCTCGCTTTTCAAGGAGCGATTCCTAACAGCAGAAGCAGCAGAGGCACAAACTGCATGACGAGAAGGGACAACGTAGAACACGTCTCTGTCCTGGTACATTTTCCTGTGCGATACTTCCCTCCGGGTCTTCGGTCCTTGCGAAGCTCTATGTACTGTGAGCGCTGCTACTTGCAGCTGAGAAAGACCGTGGAGCTAGCGGCGAATTCGGAGAGCGCTGAGCACGTAGTCAAGAAGCGAGACGTGTCCCTGCAACGCGGTGCTAATAGCAGCTTCCTCGCGGCGGGGGCGAGCTCCGGCCACAAGACATTCTCGTCCTGGCAACGGATCTCTGTGAAGGGCGTAGGCGAAAAGCTTTCGTTTTCCATTTGAAATGCGAGAGAGGCAGACTGTTGCACGGAGCTCTGAGAACAAAGGTGCACGCCCTAGGCGGGCTTGGGCAGAAGCAGCGTTCTCTAGCTCTTGGCTGCCGGCGCACTTGTGGTTGTGTGGCGCCCTTGCAGCGGCTTCTGGCCGCCGGCAAGTGAAAGCGACTCCACGCTTAGGCGAGGGCGGTGAACGAAGCGGCACTAGTCCCGTGCTTGTGTGCACCACGTTACAGGCTACTAGGAGAGGAAGGTGGTTGACTCTCGCTTGCCTTCCCAAGTGCCCTTAGCAGTCGGAAGGAGCAAGCTGAAGCACTGCTGCTTGTGCTGCTCCGTGGTTCCCTTGCAACCCGCTGGGAAAGCTTTGGCGGTCGCTTCTAGGCGCCGAGTTGCACACAGCACCACGGTAAGTGCCTCGGAGAAGGGAAATCCAGAGTGCAGCGAGGAGCTGGACGTGGCTTACGTGCAGTAAGGAGAAGGTGAACCTAGGCACTGCCTCTTCAATCTGGCCGCCTCTGCTCTGGTAGCAACTTTTGCAAGTCGGCAGAGGGAGCTGCGAGTATGTAGAACGGAGGGCAGCGAGACGCCGTGTGTTATGCGCCCTTTCAGGGCTGCTGCCAGGGTGCTACTTTAAGAACGCCTTCTTCTTCCTCGCGTCCTTCCTCCACTATAGTCTCCTGGATTCACCTGAGACTCTTCCTAGGCATCTCCCTGATCCTTTTTGCAATGAGTCTCACATCATTCTCCTGAAGAAACTGTCTGCTTATGGTTTGCATGGGTGGGCTGTTTGCTGGGTGACAAACTGGGTGATGGCCAGGCCCACAGAGTGGTAGGAAATAGAGTTCATCCAGCTGGTCCCCAAGGCTCAGTCTTGGGCCCAGTCCTGTTTAATATCTTGCTCAGTGTTCTGGACAAGGGGATAGAGTACACGCCCAGGAAGTTCACAGATGATGCAAAATTGGCTGGTAGTGTTTTTTTCTTCTGGAGGACAGCAGGCTCTGCTTCTTCTTCCTCCTGTTCTGAGGTCGCTGCTCCCTCTTCATCCCTCATTAAGTGTGCTGATTTTGTCACTTGGATGAGAAAACAAACAATTTTAGCAACAATACTAGTGGCAGGGTACAAGAAAGGAAGAGTTCACACGAATCCCCCCCCCCGCCCAACAACAGAAAATACCTGATGGCTCCTCTGCCCAGCTTACTGACTACACCGGAACCCATTGTCCCCCAAAGATACTCCCTTCTCCCTGCCCCCAGCCATGATGTGAGATGGAATAGAATAACTAAGATTAAGATTCTCCCTATGGAACTCCATCATACTTCGATTCTGGGAAAAAAAATTTCTTGAAGTTCTATCATTTCAGATCATTTGAATTTGAATTTGCATACTAAAAAGTCTAGCCAGAAACTCATGACAATATTAATAGCCCATTCTAGAATGTCCGAGATGATAGACACTTCTTTCAAGAGAATGTGATACCTCACGTGACTTCTCCAGAATTTAAATGAACAGCGGGAGTAGTCTAAAAGATTCTTGCTGCCATCTGGATTTCCTGGTATTTGGCTGGTCTATGTAAACCAACCAGCTATTCAGCAGAGGGAATATTAGTGTGATACTTGATGGTATGTGAGATGGAACACAGTAATTTATGGCTTTTTGCATAGTGATGAAGCTGTAAAGAAAGCTCCGTAATGCTCAGACAAGGAGGCTGCTGGACTTCAAGCAGCAAAGGCCCAAAACGAACCAGTGAAAAGGTGTCATTGAAAAAAAAAAAAAAAGCCAGGTGGGGAGCAAAGTGATACTTAAGGGCAGTTTACTGAAAGAGGGAATCTAGTGAAAAAAAAAGTCCAAGAGTGAAGGAATAACAGAGAAAATGAAACTAAGGAAGGAAATCAATCTCAGCTAATCATTTCAGAAGCTAACAAGTTGTCATTGCAATGATGCATAAAGTGAGAAATAATAAATATGTCTGCGCCAAAATCTGAAATATGAACTTTATTGCATTCTGTCTTCCACGGAATCATACAACAGTCTGTGATTAAAGATCATCTAGTCCAACTTCCTTGCCAGGTAGATCTTACAGTAGATCAAATTGCTCAAGACTAGCCAAACTGATAAGGAGCACTCTCAATGATGGGGCATCCACAACTTCTCTGGAACACCCGTTTGAGTGTCTCACCAGCTTCACTGTAGAAAAGTTTTTCCTTTTAGCCAATCTAAACCTAGTCTCAGTTTGAAAGCATGGCCCCTTGTCCTGTCTCTGCAAACTTTCCTAAAAAGTCTTTCTCCATTTGTCTTATACCCTCTTTACATATTCAAAGGCCACAATACTGTCTCTCCAGAAACCTCTCTTCTCCAGGCTAAAAGATCCTACTTTTCACAAGAACCAGGTCATAAACTGAGATGGAAGACATCTCAGGAGATCAGATCATGCAACAGCTCAGCGTAAGAATAGCTCTGAAGTCAGATCAACTAGCTTAGGGCTGTGTCTGTTTGAATTTTGAAAATTAGCAGGACTTGAAATGCTTCAAGGAAGAGAACTCGGGGTGGCTCCAGAAACAGCCTGAGAAACTCGAACAAACTCGAAACCTCAGAAACTACCACTGCTTTCTCTCCCTCAGCCCAAGCAGTCCCAAAGAAGAAGTGTTCCCAGCAGGCTGGGATAGCACACATATACACTGCGTATACGTGACAGGCATCGCCAGCAGCCACATCCTGCTCCTTTCTGTGGCTGGCAAGAGTGAGACTGGATGTTTACATGTGGGCAACCTGGGTCCCTCCAGCAGCTCACACACTCAGCCTGCCCAGTGACCCCACTGAATTCCAGTATTAGCAGTGTGCCAAGGCCACAGCACTACTCCGCTTGCTGGCACAGACCATCACACGCCTCCTAAATCAGTCAGGACTCCCCTGGTCCCACAGCCAGCACCCCACTTGCCCTCCGCCAGGCCACTGCCATTGTTCACCAACTTCTCCACTTTGATCTTTGCTGGTGCTCTCAACACTGGCACACCCAGATGTTCTGCAGCTGTTGTCTCCTGGTGGAAAGGACTTGTAAAGCCATGTTTCCTAACAGGACTTCCACAACCTTTCAAAGCAACCTTTACTGGGGTATGAACAATCTCATTCAAATGTCAACATTTCTTTTCCCGTATGTGAAATCAGAATTTCCTTCTTTCGGGCATGCCCAAAACAAGGCACAAACTACATTGTGCCTTCTGTTTCACATGCTGACTCGTTTGTAAACAATGCTAGGAGAATACCTGTTTTGATCCAAGCTAATCTCTGGCCCTTATAGTGCTTTCGGTAGTTAGTTTTGCTTTGTTATTTACTTGATGTCCCATTGAATTGTTGAATCATAAACAGACTACCTGTCTGTATAGCAGCATAGCAGTGATGAATAAATGCAAGAGAAGGAGCAAGGTGATTGTTTGCTAGACTCTTCCTAGAAACTGAGAAATCTGTTACTTAATGCTGACCACAGCAGATGGAGGAAGCATCCTACATGATGTCAAAGCAATGAAGCTGTAATCACTTTTATGATTACAGTCAAGGCACTGCTTTTGCCACCATAAGTGGAGTGCAGGGAATCTTAAAAGACGACACTCTAACTGTTGTCCATGCTCACTGAGAAAATAATGCTTTTACAGCAGAGCAGGTCTCACCGCAGCTAAATCATGGCTTCAACTGTACACCGCCTTCAAAAAGCCCACAAAAACACAAATGAAAGGATTTGGAAGCCAAGGGAATCTCGGATTGTGACATCAGCTCACTCTGGATTCTTTCCAAATTCTCAATTCCATTTTCTTCCGAGCCAATTTTCCCACCTAACTTGAGATGTAATTTATGGATTTCCAACACATCTAGTTACCTTAGAATTAGATTGCCACTAGCCAAAAAGACAGAAACAAGCAGTTAAGTGAAGACTGAAACCATGGGTGTTTAGAACAGCAAAACTTGGGCGAAACTATTCTTAAGAAAACCAAAACTTTTAGGACTTACCCATGTATTTTTGGAGGTGGAAAAAGTTTTACATCGAAAAGTCCCTAGGGAACTCTCTTCAGTGCCTGGAGAGCCGCTGTCGCTCGCCTTTCAAGGACCTATTCGTCACAGCAGAGGCAGCAGAGCACAAGATGGCCGACGAGAAGGGGCAGTGTAGAACTCTCTGTCTGTCTGTGTCTCTACTCAGTGTAGAACGTCTCTATCCTGGCACATTTTCGAGTGCGATACTTCCCTCCGGGTCTTCGGTCCTTGCGAAGCTCTATGTACTGTGAGCGCTGCTACTTGCAGCTGAGAAAGACCGTGGAGCTAGCGGCGAATTCGGAGAGCGCTGAGCACGTAGTCAAGAAGCGAGACGTGTCCCTGCAACGCGGTGCTAATAGCAGCTTCCTCGCGGCGGGGGCGAGCTCCGGCCACAAGGCATTCTCGTCCTGGCAACGGATCTCTGTGAAGGGCGTAGGCGAAAAGCTTTCGTTTTCCATTCGAACTGCGAGAGAGGCAGACTGTTGCACGGAGCTCTGAGAACAAAGGTGCACGCCCTAGGCGGGCTTGGGCAGAAGCAGCGTTCTCTAGCTCTTGGCTGCCGGCGCACTTGTGGTTGTGTGGCGCCCTTGCAGCGGCTTCTGGCCGCCGGCAAGTGAAAGCGGCTCCACGCTTGGGCGAGGGCGGTGAACGAAGCGGCACTAGTCCCGTGCTTGTGTGCACCACGTTACAGGCTACTAGGAGAGGAAGGTGGTTGACTCTCGCTTGCCTTCCCAAGTGCCCTTAGCAGTCGGAAGGAGCAAGCTGAAGCACTGCTGCTTGTGCTGCTCCTTGGTTCCCTTGCAGCCCGCTGTGAAAGCATTGGCGGTCGCTTCTAGGCGCCGAGTTGCACACAGCACCACGGTAAGTGCCTCGGAGAAGGGAAATCCAGAGTGCAGCGAGGAGCTGGACGTGGCTTACGTGCAGTAAGGAGAAGGTGAACCTAGGCACTGCCTCTTCAATCTGGCCGCCTCTGCTCTGGTAGCAACTTTTGCAAGTCGGCAGAGGGAGCCGCGAGTATGTAGAACGGAGGGCAGCGAGACGCCGTGTGTTATGCGCCTTTTCAGGGCTGCTGCCAGGGTGCTACTTTAAGAACGCCTTTTTCTTCCTCGCGTCCTTCTCGCTTCGCTCTAGCTGCATGGAGTACAGCACAGCGAAGGAGTGAGGAAGGGCTCTGCCCCAGCTTTTGCCCCGGCCTGCCTGTGCTGCGCCTTTAGCTGCACACGAGAACAACGGCATTTCTTACCCGCAAGGTAAAAAAGGCTTTAGTGTAGCCTTAGGAATGGCAAGTGCCTAGGCATTAAGTTGAGCGACCACGTATGAGGGAGTCTTTAGAGGTTTCCTCCCCCATGGCGCAGGTGTATTCTCATTCTCGTGCTGAACTGAAAAGTCCGGGCATGGCAAGACTGGCCTGCCTTGTGCAGAGACGAACACAAATGTGGGGCTATGATCCTCTGTGTTCGGAGCTCTGCTTCCGGGTGTGTGGGCCGCCATGAGCCCGCAGCAGCCGCCGAGGACAGTGTGGATTGTGGATGAGTCTGGGCTGGCCCCCCGCCCCCCCGTTGGTCTGACAGCGGCAGAAGTGGCGTAGGAGCGGCATCGCCTGAGGGCCCCATGGGGGGCGGGAAGAGAGCCGGGAGTGACTCCGAGCGACACCGGAAGCGATATCCGTAGGGCCCGGAAGGCCAGCGTTGCCATCGAGTTTGGCCGGTAGGAGGCGTCTAAGGTGCTTTGAAAGGTGGAGCTTCTTTGCTCTAGGACAGTCTGGGAGAGCTGAGGGTGTCCAATCTGGAGAACAGAAGGCTCCAGGGAGATCTTCGAGCCCTTTGCAGTGCCTGCTGGGGCTCCAAGATAGCTGGGGAGGGACTTTGGAAAAGGGTCTGGACTCGCAGGACAAGGGGGAATAGCTTCAAACTGCCAGAGGGCTGGGATAGATGGGATATTGGAAAGGAATTCTTCCTTGGGTGGGTGCTGAGGCACATGTTGCTCAAAGAGGCTGTGTAGGAGCCCCATGGCAGGAAGCGTCCAGGGCCAGGCTGGAGCGGACATGGAGCAACCTGGACTAGTGGAAAAGTGTCCCTGCCCGTGTCAGGATGTGGGAAGAAGATAATTTGTCTCTAAGGTCGCTTCCAGTCCAAACCATTCTGGGATTCTAGGATTCATGGAAGGCCCTTTTCCAAGTGAAGTGTTGTATCTCTTGGCTCCCAGCTTGTAGTTGCCAGTTCTTCTGGAAGCAGGCGTGGCGAAGCAGCTGTGATGAGCCATGGGTTCTCAATAGGACGAGTGTGATATATTTGCAGAGAGGAAGGCTGCAGACAGATCTTCAAGGTCCAGGTAAAACAAGCAAAGGATTGAATAGAAGCCAAAGATTGGTTGTGTTAGTCAGTTTGCTGGCTGTTGAAATGGCCCCAGGTAATTTTCAACATTTCTAATTTGGATTTGTTTGAGTAAAAAATGAATGTGTTACCTCCAGCGTAGGCTCTCCAATGCATCTCCATGTGCTCCCATCTCTTTGTTGTATATCGGGTTCTATTAACTGAAGACAGAATCATAACACAGTAGTAAAACATTTAGAGGTGTAGTTAGCCAGCTTCAGGAGTTTTCAACTCAGCTGTTGACTTTTCTGGTAACTGTAGGCAAGGCAACACAATCCAGTTACTCCACTTTTCCTCTCTGAGGAAAAGATGATCTTTTTTTTTTTTTTTTTTTCTCATTTTGAAAATAGCCTTGAATGAAGAGAGTTATGCACGTGGCATGTAGGATTCATTATTTTACCTTTCTCTTCTGTTGTCTTTCGCGTACTAGTCTTTTTAAAATTTTTTTGTCTCTGTTCTCCATTCAGTAGGTTTGAAAGAATTCTAATTGTTGAGATGATGGTTCTTTGAAGGCTCACTTAGCCCACCTTTTGGGTGAAGGAAAGAAGAAGACAAGGTCCTCTAGGAAGAGTAAAAAGCATACTTTCAAGAGACATTCAGAGATGTCTGCTGATGCCACGCAATTACCGTGTAATCAGCAGAAATGTGTTGGAAAAACACCCATCAGTGACTTCACAAGAAAGCCACACTCAAGACAGGTAAAGAACAGAAGCATAAAACCCCAAAGGTATGAAATGGACAGATTTTCATTGGGAATGAGCAACTCCTGTATTCTTGGTTCTAGAACTAGGGGCTTGTAATAAATAGACTGTCTCCTTGCCAAACGTAAACTTGGTGTCATGAACTGCTCACTGCCCGTTGAAGTGCAGGGCTAGTAGACTAATATTTGCCATGGCAGGCATATTGTATGGCTTTCCTGTTAAAAAGAAATTGGTTTTGCTCATAGCAATCTAGATATGTACCCAGTCTGACACCTATTTTTTAGGCTATATTTCCAAGTAAATGGCTTCCATGATGATGCAGTAAGTTTATGTCATGAACAGGAATGAAGTGATTGCATGCATCCTTTTTTACCCTAAGCCAGCTGCTGAGTAATGAGACAGAGACTCTCACTGACGCCAAGGAGTGCCCGTGCTTTTGGGAAAAGCACTGGGCAGATAAAGCCTATTTCCACATTTCTTGCTAGCGTCTCCTTCAAAGTTCATGGGTTTGTGCATCTTTTAGAGCTGTTCTAGATGTTCTTTGTAGTTTACATGTACTAAATGTAGCAGATATTGCTTTCATGCCGTCCTACTAGATTTGAAGTTGGGATCTACTCAGGCTTCAATGTCTCAGAAGAAGCAACGTCGATTCTTTGAATTCTACTCTTGAACGTGAGAATGCTACTTATGTAGTTAATGAATTAATTAAATCGAATTCACTTGAATGGAAAAATTGTCTTGTTCATGTAGATTTTAACTTGGGAAATTGATATTTGAGTTCTACTTTTCATTGTTGTTGCTTTTCTGTATTCTTTGATTGCACAGATAGCAGATGTACTGACCAAGTATTGTGTGAAACTGGAGGAAATGTCCTTCCTCTTGGCAGCTGATGTTCACAAGCTCATTAACGCTAAGGCCATGGTAAATGTTTTACCTGGGGCAAGATAGCAGTCTGAATATTCCTAGAATGTCTTTCTTTCCCCAGATGAAATTCATTTTTTCTGCCTATCAATCACTGAAATATAGAAGAAATTTCTACTTGACGGGGTATTGGTTATCATTTGTGTTCTTTTCTCCCCTCATTTTCTGTAGAAGAGACAATTTTTGGTTTGTTTTTGCATGTTGTATGCTGCTTCTACTTCTGGTTTTGTTTTTTAATACACAGAATATAAACGGAGCACTGCTGGATAATGAGAGGGCAACTGCCAAGCTACTCTTGAATCGAATGAAATCAGAGCTTGAGAAAGAAAAATGGCATCAACTGAAATGGCAAGGGACTGGAAGCTCATGCAAAAGAAGTGTGGAGTTCAGAGTTTCAGGTCAGAAATTTGGCAGTCTTCTTTTGGACAATGAGCAACACCAAGAGGCTAGTGTTCACTTTTGGTTTCTGTTAAAGTAATACTTGATCATTTTTTCTTTCTACGTGATACCACGTATGATATCACATATATCATGTGATTCCATCCTACATATCTACTTTCCATCCTGCAGAGAATTTATGGCAAGTGAAGAAATACAGAATCCCCCAACTGTGAATATGGAAATGGAAAAGTTGATAAAGGAGCAGATGGTACTCAGTGAAGAGAGACTGAAGGTTTTGCAATATATCGGGTATGGCAAAAGAGGGTATAGCATAAAGGAAAACAATTGTTGCTGGAGTTAATGAAGGACTTGGCTACAAAATGCACTTTGCTTCCTGTCAATGTGTGATTGCTAAATGCAGCAGTAAGGCAGGGTCTACATCTATTTCTGTACAGCTCTTTTGAATGGAAAAAATGCATTCTTGATTTTCAGTGCCCCAGCTACACTTAATAGGTGGCGATCAGGCTCTAAAAATGGAGGAATGCAGAAGTAAATCTCGAAACATAGCAGAAATGGGCAAAGAGGGGTGGAGAGCTAGAACTTGGTGTTTTTGTCAAGGCATTTTTTTCTCCATGGCGTGGGATTTTATTTGCGGAATAAATGAAGAGAGGAGTCTGGATAGAAATCTAACGTTGCTACGTTTGAATATCCATCCTGAACACAAGACACATTGGTGTGGGTGCAATGCATTACGATCTTTACAGGGAGGTTTTTTACGGTGGATGTAGGAACCAGGTAGATGACAGTTAGTTCCTTATCGGGCAGTAAACAGTTGGCCTTGAACAACAACAATCTCAGGTTTATTTTCATTGCCAAGATGGCTGTAAATAAAAGAACGCCCAGTAGTATGGATATTCGGATTCATAATTTTATATTTGAAGTACTGACTGGTTTGTATTTTAGGATACCTGACTCTTGTTTCCTGCTTTGATAGCACCCTGTTGCCTCCAACACGTGCCAAATCTGATGGAAACGAATGGTGCAGAACTCTGGAGAATTGAAACAAAAGTCTAGGTAGGTCGGGAAATCCTAAGAACAGTCTGGAATTCAAGCAATATTTTCTTTTCTCCTGGGCAACGATGAGGCAGACGGTTGCTTTGAGAGTGCATGTTTGCTCTATTCTTTGTTCCGTGTGTTGCCACATACCTTCTCAGTTGCTTGGAGGTGGCAGTAAGAGCCAAAGAAGCTGCCTGTGGCATGGCTTTCCTTTGGCCAGTACAAACACCTGTGCATGGGGAGATCTAGCAGGAACTGGCTCGGTTAGAATGAATCTGGGGGAAATCAAATGTTAATTTTGACGTGGATCCCTTCTCAGTCATACAAAAATACTCCTTTTTAACTCCTGGAGAAGAAGAGGGGAAGTATGAGAAGAAGAGGGGAAGTATTGGAGATACTTCCTTTCTCTGTGTCCTTGCAGCATGCCTTCCCGCTCTGTGTCTGCCTTCTCTTGCTCCAGAGCACATCCAGTTGGGATGTTTGTAGCCTGTATGGTAGCAAAGAAGTTGGTAGCGATTGTTAAGTACCTTGCTACTTTGAAGCATAATGAGAAACAGCTGTGTATGAAAATGTCTTGATTTCTTTGGCTGGTAATGTCTGGTGTCTGTAGGCACTGCTGGCATCTGTTCCGTGTGCTGAGATTCAGCACATGGCCTCTGTCATGTTTCCATGTCACACTGCACTGTGAAAGATGGGAATTTTGACTGTGGTCTGTTCCGTATCATTCAGACAGCCCTAATGTGGAGTGCGTGGAGAAAATGAGCATCCAGTATGAGCTGGTCGAGGGCAAATGTCAGGAGAAAGGGCAGATGTGCAAGTTGAGTGCCACAGCTTTTGGCTGTGATAGCCGTGGTCCAATGTGTCATTAGAGAGAGTAAAGATGCACCAGACAGTGAGATAACAAGTGGAATTCCTTTTTAACCTCCGCCTTACTCTGTTCAAAAAGTAAGCCATCCGTTTGGTTTCACAGTAGTAGTTGGTATTTGTGCTTGAAATGTGGAAAAGCCGTAACAAATGCCAGTAATGAAGGGAGTGCTGTCCTACATGAATGTGGAAGATGCAAGGAGCCTCAGCCCTTGTGCTAAATCTGTCTTATCTTGGGAAAGAAATTCCACCTCTGCCTCAATTTCTCCCTTTGTGTCCAACCAGATGGTATTGTTTAGTAATCTAATATGGCATGTGGGAGGCTGAATCTATCTCTGTCCATCACAAGAAAAGAAACACTACGTTTAGCCAGGCTCTCTGAAAGCCACACAGTATTTCTTCTGTGCATGTCAATAATTTGTTCTTCTTTTCCTTCAGATGACCCTGTTGGATGTGAACATTTGCACAGCAGAAGATGCTGAAGTTGTGCACTCCAACATGCTTCAGATGACTGAGAAACGAAAATGTAGGTTTGAAGAAGTGGAGCACGTGGATGTACGTTTCTTTTATTTGATGACATATATCTTCATCACTCCTTGGGATTAGTCTGTTCTTCCTGTGCTCCCACCTGCAATGCCTTCTGCGTGGTAGGCTGTTGATGTCACCTTAGAAAGAGGTCCATAGTGTGACAAAACACTCCAGAGAAACAGTTTGGTGTGGAAGAGTTTCATGTGGAAGTGTTCATAATTCTTGTGTTTATTATTTGTAATAGAAATAGATTGTATTTTTATGATCATTTCTATCTGAAATACATAGGATAGCGATGAATGACATATGGCCCAGTCTGCTTAAGATCAGACTTCAGGAAGAGCTGGAAATGATCTCCCAAATGTCTTCCAATCTTTTCTATACATAAAAAAAGTCGGGCAGTTGTTTCTAAAGGGATAAATTATAGAATGTGATTTGGTGCTTTATGGTGCCAGAATAAACAGAAGTTTTGAGAATCCGCATTCTTACCAGTTTACTTGGAGACTGATTTTTTTTTACTCTCCAGATAGAAGACGCCATGTTGGATACCAGTCGTAAAATTCCAGGCAGCCTTTTATCATGTTACATATCCTCTTACTCATTCATTTCACCTTCCAGCAGTTTAGAAAGAACTTGTTCACTTGAATGTTTTTCTTTGGAGTGATTTGAAGGAGACGGCTAAATGGCCATAATCCAGGTAGAAACATAAAAACAAGGGTGTGCTATAAAGACAGGACTTCTTAATGCAAAGAGCCCTCTGAAATTCAAAATACCTGCTATAAAATTAAAAATGTAATCTTTGACTTTTAGATGGGAATTTCTCCTCTTCAGTTTCATTCTGTCAGGTGCATTTTTGCTAACTGCTTGATTCACGCTGAATGGACAGTCCTGTCTTATTGTTGGTATGGCAACAGCGATAGAGATCACTGCTGCTTTCTGTAGAAAGTGGCTGCAAGTTGCTATGACGAGATCTTGTGCAGGTCTAGAGTCTGATTGGATGTGAGGTTCTCATTGTTTCAGAACACCAACTTGGGGTGGCAGTGTCAGAGGTGTTCATTATCTAGGAAGATTTTCATAGGCGATGAGTTTTGCTGAGGTAGCTTTCTCTTCTGGGTGTAGAAGATATGTGCATAATTAACTTCCTTGAATCCTAAAGAGCTGGGGAGATTTTAGTATCTACGAAACCATTTTTACTAGCTTTTTTATGTGGCCTTAGATGATGAAAGTGATCTGGATACAATCTTAGAAAAAAGGCAAACGGTGAGCTGTGAGGAAGAGCTGAAGGAGTATTTGGAGAACACCCTTTCTTCTTGAGATCAACTTAGAACAAGGTATGAATTTGGTATGTTTTGTAAACTTAAAAGGTAGAGCATCTTTGAACATTGGTTGTACTACTTAGGCCTTGTTTTAATGCTGTTGTGTGAAGGTATGGAAAAAGAGTGCTTTTCACTTCATGTAAGAATATAGAATAATGTCCCTACTGAACAAGGTTAAGGCAAATAATGCCCACGGTTTAGGAATGGGACAAAGGAAGACTGCTATCATTCAAAAACCATAGCACATCAGTATTACTGTGCATACCATCACATCCATGCCTTATTCAGAAGGTAAAAGTAGTAGTGCAGATTCTTGGATCACCGGAATCAGAAGTTGGTCTGCACCATCATCTCTTCACTCATAGATTTGATCTCATTCAAAGTTCTAGGAACTCAGACGTTTAAGACAGCCAAGCACCGGCAACTTTAAAAACCATCTAAAAATGGGTACAATACCGCTCTCCTTCCTGAAGAGCTTAGCAGCAGCTCTGAAGCCGTAGAGGAAGCAGCACTGTTCACACACCCAGGAGGTCTTTCCTACCTGCTCGATCAGAGGCACATTAGAAGAGCAGTGTGGACCTGAGGGGCAGATGCACATACCTTCACACACCTCGCAGTGGGACTGTGGTTAGAGCTGGAGGTTTGATACTCTTCCTAATAATTTGAGCCGTTAAAACAAAGCCAGAGGTAACAGACCAAGTGAAAATACAATGCCAGGTTGCGGAAAGAGAATGTTACCTATCTGAACTCGTACAAAAATTCCCCATCATTCTCTTTGTTTAGGAGACCAAGCCAATGTCCGTGTAAATGAAAACAAGTGTGAATATTGATTTTTCTTGAATCAAGACTCAGCTTTATGTCCAAGTCAAAGGCAAATAAACCAGAAAGGCTCCGCTGAGCACAGTGCAGAACTAACATGGAAGACAGTCATTTGACCTCTTATGTAAGCAGTGTTGGTGTGGTTCCCCATCCAAAAGGAAGGATGTCAAATGCTTCTTTGGAAATATTTTAACTTCTCTGCGTTTCTTTCTTTGTAATGAACTAATCTCTAACAAGCCAGGACGTGATTGTGTTCAGTAGAAACAGATCAATGGCAACATTTAGCCTAAAGGTTTTATGAGATTGATCAGGAAGTTCGATTTCGATTTAAAGGCACTGTAGTCATATTTAATTTTATTTCTCTCCGCACTTGAGTCTCTTAAACAGGGACCTTCAATTGGACAGGAACGGGACACTGAAGCAAATTGTAATGGATGACGTAATGGCTTACCCAGAAGCATTTTGTGGGAATTGATTTCTTCTAGGTATCCATCAGCCAGCATTTTAGTGTGAAGGGAATCTTCAAACAGGTAAAACAAAAATTCCCGTTGGTTTCAAACCTGACTGCTATATTAATTTTTCACTTTGGAGAAAATTTTCATGACCTTTAAAATTCAGACTGTATCAAGTATTGTTTCAGCCATTGAAGAAAGTGCTTTTGATGAAGATAGGAGAGGGAAACCAAAACATTTCTCAGAGCCACACTTTGAGCTCTGTCCTTGTTACAAACGGCACTTGAGCAAATGCATTTGCCTTTGGAACAGAAAACGACAAGGTAACAGGCTTATCATTACGGATTTGAGTGTTCCAGGTTCTTTAGGTAGTAAGTGATCTATTCAAGATGATCTCTTCCTGAAATAGATCCATTTTGAGAAGGGATATGGATTTCTTAGAAGAAGGCAAATCCCTATGTTAAAACGGTGTGGTGGGTGTTTTTTGTTGTTGTTGTTTTGCTTTTAGAACTTGCAAGGCACAATCGACTTCATAGTTGGAGATGCAGATAAGACCACGACATTCCAAACAGGTGTTTCTTTTTGGTTGTTTTTCAATCTGTCTATCTTTGGATTGTAACCAGTAGAACTGTGCTTGAACTGGAAAGAAGTAGCGGAGGTTTCAGAAGTGGAGCATGCGGTGGAACAGTAAGCTGAGAGCATTGTGCAAGGAGAGGAAAGAGGGGAAAATGGTAAGAGTTTCCTGAGTCGGAAGGGACCCCTAGGGATCGTCAAAGTCCAACTCCTGGCCCTGCACAGACACTCCAACAGTCCCACCCTCTGCATCCCTGAGAGCATTGGCCAAACGCTCCTGGATCTCTGGCAGCCTTGGGGCTGTGCCCATTGCCTGGAGAACCTATTCAGTGCCCGACCAGCCTCTGAGGAAAAAAACCTTTCCTTGATAGCCAGCCTAATCGTCCCCTGACACAGCTCCTGGCATTCCCTTGGCTCCTGTCCCTGGTCGCAGAGAGCAGAGAGCAAAGCTGTCCCTGTGCTGCCCTTGGGAGGAGCTGAGAGGTCCCAAGTGAGGTGTGAGCTCAGTGTCCTCTCTGCAGCTGAACCAAATGCCCTGAGCCACTCTTTGTATGGCTTTCCCTCCAGCCTCTTCGCTATCCCTGTGTCCCTCCTTTGGACATTTCTCCAATAGCCTGAGGTCTTTCTGACGCTGTGGCATCCAAAATTGCCCCCAGGGCTTGAAGAGAGCGCAGTCCCAGCCCAGAGCAGAGCGGGACAATCGCCTCTCTCGAGCGAGCGGTGCCAGAAGATAGGGACAGTTGTCAAAAAATCAGCTGGAGAAAGAAATCTAACAGAGAAACGGGTGATCTTGGCACAGGAAATGGAAGAAGCAGAGGAAGAAGAAGATGAGGAGAGGATTCCTTGTAAAAGTGAAGAAAATGAGCATGCAGAACAGGGACTAAGCATTATGCAGGTAAGTGAGCAAGAGAATAAGTTTGAAAGTGAAGGCAGTTTTGTCCAAAAGAAGGAGGAATAGGAAGTCTTTTTGCTGAGAATGAATAGAAAGTTTTTTTGCATTTAGTTTGTATACGAAGCGCACAGGGCTCTAGATCCTTTTGTGGGAAAATGGAGTGTGTAAAGTTGCCAATCATTTTGGAGCGAATTTGGAGGTTTTTGGGGTCCCAGGTGAATTTTGGGTTGAATTCTGGGGATTTGGGAGTGCCCAGGTGAATTGGGGGGGGCGGGGCGGGGCGGGGATTTGGGGAGATCCAGGTGAGTTTTGAGGGGTCCCAGGTTGATTTTGGGGGAGAATTTGTGGAATTTTGGGGGATCCCGGGTAGCGAGGTTTGGGGTGAATTTGTGGAATGTGGGGAGTCCCAGTTGAATTTTAGGGGGAATTTGTGGAATTCTAGGGATCTCAGGGGAATTTTGGGGTGAATTTGGTGAATTTTAGGGTATACTTGTGAATTTTAGGGTTCTCAGGTGAGTTTTGGGAATGCCAGGCGTATTTTGGGGTGAATTCTGTCGATTTTGGGGTATCCAGGTGAGCATTTGGAAGTCGTGGGAGAATTTTGGGATGAATTTGGGGGGATGCAGGTGGATTTTCCGGGGAATTTTGGTGATTTTTGGGAGTCCCAGATGGGTCTGGGAGTGAATTTGGTGGATTTGGGGGTATCTGGGAGGGTTTTGAGGGGGATTGGAGACATTTTGGAGTGAATTTGGGAGGTGTTGGGGGGACTGGGTCTTGGGGGTGATTTGAGGGGTTTTGGGGGTTGCAGGTGGGATTTTGGGGTGAAGCCCTGGAATTTGGGGGTCCCCCGTGAATTTTGGGGTGAATTTGTGGGCTTTTGGGAGTTGCCAGGTGAGTGCTGAGCGTCCCAGGGGGGACTTCGGGGTGAATTTTGGGGATTTGGGGTTTCCCAGGTGAATTTCTGAGGTGGAAAGGTTCAAAAAGGGTTTTTTTTGAAAACAAGTTAAAGCCAGAAGGTTATTGAAAATTAATAGATGTGATGCAAGTAGGTAATATGCAGACAATACACAGCGAGACAAATCATGGGAAAAATACAGTGGTAACACATGAGTGTGTGAGGATGGGATCAGTATAGCTAAGGCTCAGTTGAAGCTGAATTTGGAAAAGCATGCCAAAACTAAGAATAATAAAGGCACCTACGGGTATTTCAGTGGGAAAAGGAAGATGAAAAGAAACCTATCACACCTCCCCTATTCCCCCCCCCCCCCCCCACCCCCATAAGCCAGACAGGACTAGTGACAACAGACAAGGAGAAGGCTGAGGTACTCAACAAGTGTTGGTCTCAATTTTTACTGCCAGTCACTATTTCCACATCTCTCAGGTTATTGGACTGGTGGACTTGATTCTAACCCATAGTAGCAGGTCAGCTTTCAGACCACTTGAGGAACCTGAGCATGCAAGACCATGGGACCCACCCAGAGGCATGTCAGGGCCCTGAGAGAACTGGCAGCTGTAGTTGCTAAGGTGCTTTCTCCATCATATTTGAGAAATCAAGGTAACCAGCTGAAGTCTCCAGACACTGTGTTGTATTGACTCCAGTCCTCTTGGTCTTTTTTGTAAATCTTAGAGCTCTGAGTCAATTTCTGCAGAGGATTCCCAATGCAGTTTCAAAAATGGAATCTTTGTTACTGGTCCTCATGTTGATCTTGGATATTTCCATTTTCTGCATTCCTTTATTTTCGAAACATTTGTAATGACTGAAAAGAAAGCTGAGACGAGGCATTATGCTCTTTCCAGTGATAGAAATGGACCTGTATTCTTTTCAGACAAATATATTTTTGCTGTGTCTAAGCACATGTGCATACCTGTGTTTGATTTATGTGTCCAGGTTTTGGCAATGGGGCAGCCACAGGGCCGTCCTGTGACAATGGCCCAGGTGCTGCCCTGTCCCGCTTTCTTCCAACTGGCTCCACTTCAGGATGTCCTCCCTGCTGAGAGAAGAGGCGGGGACAGCACCTTTAGAAATGTGACTTTCTGGGGGTTTTTTAGTTTTGTTTTGTTTTGTTATTTTTAAAGTTACTAAAAACCTTCACCCTGATTTTTTGTGTTGGGTTTGGGGTATTTTTTCAGTTTTGGGTGGGTTTTTGGTGGGCTTTCTGGGGGCTTTTTTTGTCTCTTTGGGGATTATAGGTTTGGGGGTTTTGTGTGTTTGTTTGGTCTGCTTTTTTTGTTTGTTTGATTGTTTGTTTGTTTTTTTATTACGGTTTTGTAGAGTTTTTTAAGCAAATTGATTGGAAAACTGAATAGTCCTCCACTATAGTCTCCTGGATTCACCTGAGACTCTTCCTAGGCATCTCCCTGATCCTTTTTGCAATGAGTCTCACATCATTCTCCTGAAGAAACTGTCTGCTTATGGTTTGCATGGGTGGGCTGTTTGCTGGGTGACAAACTGGGTGATGGCCAGGCCCACAGAGTGGTGGGAAATAGAGTTCATCCAGCTGGTCCCCAAGGCTCGGTCTTGGGCCCAGTCCTGTTTAATATCTTGCTCAGTGTTCTGGACAAGGGGATAGAGTACACGCCCAGGAAGTTCACAGATGATGCAAAGTTGGCTGGTAGTGTTTTTTTCTTCTGGAGGACAGCAGGCTCTGCTTCTTCTTCCTCCTGTTCTGAGGTCGCTGCTCCCTCTTCATCCCTCATTAAGTGTGCTGATTTTGTCACTTGGATGAGAAAACAAACAATTTTAGCAACAATACTAGTGGCAGGGTACAAGAAAGGAAGAGTTCACACGAATTCCCCCCCCCCTAACAACAGAAAATACCTGATGGCTCCTCTGCCCAGCTTACTGACTACACCGGAACCCATTGTCCCCCAAAGATACTCCCTTCTCCCTGCCCCCAGCCATGATGTGAGATGGAATAGAATAACTAAGATTAAGATTCTCCCTGTGGAACTCCATCATACTTCGATTCTGGGAAAAAAAACTTTCTTGAAGTTCTATCATTTCAGATCATTTGAATTTGAATTTGCATACTAAAAAGTCTAGCCAGAAACTCATGACAATATTAATAGCCCATTCTAGAATGTCCGAGATGATAGACACTTCTTTTAAGAGAATGTGATACCTCACGTGACTTCTCCAGAATTTAAATGAACAGCGGGAGTAGTCTAAAAGATTCTTGCTGCCATCCGGATTTCCTGGTATTTGGCTGGTCTATGTAAGCCAATCAGCTATTCAGCAGAGGGAATATTAGTGTGATACTTGATGGTATGTGAGATGGAACACAGTAATTTATGGCTTTTTGCATAGTGATGAAGCTGTAAAGAAAGCTCCGTAATGCTCAGACAAGGAGGCTGCTGGACTTCAAGCAGCAAAGGCCCAAAACGAACCAGTGAAAAGGTGTCATTGAAAAAAAAAAAAAAAGCCAGGTGGGGAGCAAAGTGATACTTAAGGGCAGTTTACTGAAAGAGGGAATCTAGTGAAAAAAAAAGTCCAAGAGTGAAGGAATAACAGAGAAAATGAAACTAAGGAAGGAAATCAATCTCAGCTAATCATTTCAGAAGCTAACAAGTTGTCATTGCAATGATGCATAAAGTGAGAAATAATAAATATGTCTGCGCCAAAATCTGAAATATGAACTTTATTGCATTCTGTCTTCCACGGAATCATACAACAGTCTGTGATTAAAGATCATCTAGTCCAACTTCCTTGCCAGGTAGATCTTACAGTAGATCAAATTGCTCAAGACTAGCCAAACTGATAAGGAGCACTCTCAATGATGGGGCATCCACAACTTCTCTGGAACACCCGTTTGAGTGTCTCACCAGCTTCACTGTAGAAAAGTTTTTCCTTTTAGCCAATCTAAACCTAGTCTCAGTTTGAAAGCATGGCCCCTTGTCCTGTCTCTGCAAACTTTCCTAAAAAGTCTTTCTCCATTTGTCTTATACCCTCTTTACATATTCAAAGGCCACAATACTGTCTCTCCAGAAACCTCTCTTCTCCAGGCTAAAAGATCCTACTTTTCACAAGAACCAGGTCATAAACTGAGATGGAAGACATCTCAGGAGATCAGATCATGCAACAGCTCAGCGTAAGAATAGCTCTGAAGTCAGATCAACTAGCTTAGGGCTGTGTCTGTTTGAATTTTGAAAATTAGCAGGACTTGAAATGCTTCAAGGAAGAGAACTCGGGGTGGCTCCAGAAACAGCCTGAGAAACTCGAACAAACTCGAAACCTCAGAAACTACCACTGCTTTCTCTCCCTCAGCCCAAGCAGTCCCAAAGAAGAAGTGTTCCCAGCAGGCTGGGATAGCACACATATACACTGCGTATACGTGACAGGCATCGCCAGCAGCCACATCCTGCTCCTTTCTGTGGCTGGCAAGAGTGAGACTGGATGTTTACATGTGGGCAACCTGGGTCCCTCCAGCAGCTCACACACTCAGCCTGCCCAGTGACCCCACTGAATTCCAGTATTAGCAGTGTGCCAAGGCCACAGCACTACTCCGCTTGCTGGCACAGACCATCACACGCCTCCTAAATCAGTCAGGACTCCCCTGGTCCCACAGCCAGCACCCCACTTGCCCTCCGCCAGGCCACTGCCATTGTTCACCAACTTCTCCACTTTGATCTTTGCTGGTGCTCTCAACACTGGCACACCCAGATGTTCTGCAGCTGTTGTCTCCTGGTGGAAAGGACTTGTAAAGCCATGTTTCCTAACAGGACTTCCACAACCTTTCAAAGCAACCTTTACTGGGGTATGAACAATCTCATTCAAATGTCAACATTTCTTTTCCCGTATGTGAAATCAGAATTTCCTTCTTCCGGGCATGCCCAAAACAAGGCACAAACTACATTGTGCCTTCTGTTTCACATGCTGACTCGTTTGTAAACAATGCTAGGAGAATACCTGTTTTGATCCAAGCTAATCTCTGGCCCTTATAGTGCTTTCGGTAGTTAGTTTTGCTTTGTTATTTACTTGATGTCCCATTGAATTGTTGAATCATAAACAGACTACCTGTCTGTATAGCAGCATAGCAGTGATGAATAAATGCAAGAGAAGGAGCAAGGTGATTGTTTGCTAGACTCTTCCTAGAAACTGAGAAATCTGTTACTTAATGCTGACCACAGCAGATGGAGGAAGCATCCTACAT